>NW_010123000.1:0-113448 GCF_000699245.1 Pterocles gutturalis
TTTTTTTTTTTTTTTTTTTTTTACCCCGGGGGAAAAAAAAAGGCATTGACTCAAGTCTGGAAATGTATTTTAAAATCTGCACATCTGATAGTAAAGACTGCTCTGATACATGCACTTGAAACCCTAATCTAGATCCAAAAGGCCGTTTGGACCTCAAGTTATAGTTCTACCTATAAAGAAACAAATTTCAGGGAGAGTGTTATTCAATTTGTCTGGAAAAATCAAAGCAACATGGAAAAACAATAGGTACCGAGTTCCCTCTGGTTTTACTGAGTAACTCTGTGGAATTCTTGGAAAGTTCCTTCCTTTCTAACTTGGAACTGGAATTTGGCAAGGCAAAATTTGGCACCTTGGAACATCTTTTAATTCTTTAAACAGATTAAGATAGATATTTCTTTGATGCAGCCCTGCCTGTTTGCAAATAAAGTGTAACGTCCCACCTTGCTGATTTTAGGAATACTCAATAAGAAGATGGGATTGGATCTAATTTCATTTTTTCTTCCCCTTTCCGGGAATCCTTCAGCCAGCTCTCTGACCACAAAGAGATCTTCCTTTCATGCACACGATCCTATTATCTCTGGGACTCCCTCGGCTTACCATTCCCTTCTGAGTATTTTTTGGTTTTTCCTCCTTGAATTCTTCTCACAAAAAAAATCTGTGTTGATATTAAGTGAATCCCAACTTGTTTATAAAAACAATACCCTTTAGGTGATATAGGCAGTTCCTACTCCAGACTTGCACATAGGTTCCTCTGGGAGGAGGCACCTATTGCATCAACAACCCCTTCCAAAAAGGGGCCCTGATTGCTTTACAAACTCAGTGTGAACGAAAAACAGCTGTTACACACCCCAGTGAGGTTTAAACCAACTTATCGTAGTGAGAAGGGATGCTCCCAGCCCCTTGGTTTCTCTTCGTCTTACTGCAACTCATCCCTTACTCTGATCATGGAAGTTTCTGTGTGAAATTCAGTCAGAAATAAGTTTACTCCCTGTGAGATGTCTACTCTTCGTACAGACAAGTGCCTGGAGGTTTGCCTGAGCCATCCCCGCATGGCCAACACACCAGCATGGAGCAGCACCAAATTACTCAGAGAGATGACCTGAGTACCCAGAAAGGCATGGGTGCATCAGGTCATCATTGTGCCTCAATCTGTAATCAGGCCTAATTCTCCAGGCATGGCACCGGCTGTAGAAAAGCTTGTCCTTGTGCTTTGGTCTGTGCCAGGTAAAGCATCTTTTAAGCCCACTTCACAGACATGTGGCATCTGCCCTCATCTTCCTGCAGACTAATTATTTAAAAATCAAACAGTGCAGTAATCCAAAACCTGCCAACTTGTCTTTCTACTTCTTGTGGGAACTCTGAGATTTTTGCCACTCTAGCTTATCTTTGTAATAATATCTACGGAGACTCACTCACTGACTAACAGCCAGAAAACACAGTCCCTAGACTGTGTCTTAAACATTCAGGCAAGGGCTAGGCAGAAGTGCCGGGGAACCCTTACTTCGTTTTCCAGTCTTTGGATGCCCTCTGCTTCTTTGTCTTGCTGGAAGAAGAAGCTGTGAGGAATGGTTAGCACTGCCAGGACGAGATTATTCCATGCCTTAAGTTAAACACGTAAGCGTTTGAAGGATTGAGGCCATCATTCCTAAAGCTTTAATAAACTTTACAGTAGAAATAAGTTTCCCTTAACCCCATTTATTTAAACAATCCATATTGTTTTATATAGAGGAAACTATCCAATGCAAATACAGCTAAATATTTTAATGGTTTACACATTCATTTTCAAAAGTTTTCTTTTAATTTGTTAACATTTGTTCCTTTGAACTGGCTCAACCTACTCATTTAATCCCTTGAGCTTTCAAGGGACAGCTTGCAGAAAGTTATATACACAAATATAACAAACATTTCAAATAAAGCACAATGCATAAAGCAGAGAAAGGGAAAAATTTGACAACAGCTGCTAGATTTAACACTAATAGTTTTGAAAGATTTTGGCTTAAAGGTTAAGAGTATCTTATGACAATAAGCAGACTTTGTATATAATGTCAACAGCCCTGTTGCAACATGTCCAGTTTTAATTTATTCTTCTTCGCTTGCATAAGACAAATAATATAATTATGTATGTCTGGTTCATGACATTCAAGTTGGAAAAAAATAAAATAAATCATGTTTTTTTAAGAATAGCAACTTCTAAAGCCTTTGGCCTATGTTCCTTATTAACATTAGAGACATTTTTGTCTGAAAGTGATAACCTGAAAGTTTGCAAGTATTTATTTGTTTTGATCAAATTTTATCATTTTGAGCCTTTTTGCTTCCGAATAAGCTGGTGGTAACTAGTATCCTCCTTCGTCTTTCTTTTCTTTTTCTTTTTATGTTCAAAAAGCATTGACAATGATATCAGATACCTGATTAGCAAAAAAATTGAGGCCTTAAGTACTGCACTCATCCAACTTTGAGGATCCATTTGGACCAGGTAGACATGCTGATGATTTGGAAATATTTTTATTCCCTGTTTATATTATTCTTACAATGGAAAAATTATCCAAGGGTTATTTAAACTATATATAAATCACACATTATAGCATATACTGTGTTTCAGTGTGTTTCCTAAGATCATCAGTAAAACTGTTTATTCACATATGCATATTAAAAATGAAGGAAAAATACTCTTTTTTTGAATCATATTCTTAGCTGATATAAAGCAGCCTCACATTAATCCCCTCTGTGGACCTCTTCACATGAGAGCTGGCATACATTTCACATGGTTTTAGATAATCTAGTGTAACACAGACAATTAGTATAAACTAATTATGTAGGCTTCTATTATACTTACATTATCAGAAATTAGGCACTTCTACAGGTTTATATACACATCTGTCTGATATTTATGTTCAAATGGGATCCTAAAAACTGAAAGAGCCTATATCTTTCCTTTGACTCTGAAAGGAATCTAAGGTACAAGATAGCTTTAGGTAAAGTGAAATCTACTCCAGGTAGAGATCTAGACTATTAATATAAATTACCATATCTACTTTGAATAAAAATAAAACCACATTTTAATGGTTTCAAATAATGCTTGTCAGTCCCTTAAGGAGGCTGTAATAAGGTGAATTAGTGTTTAGGGTTTTTTATATGCATTTGCTTTACAGGGAGGGACTACTCTGGCTTCAGTGAAAAATTTCCTGAGTTAGAGGAGATTAAATGAAATCAGAATCTCACTAAGGGAAGAATGAGATAGTACTAAGATGGATGGCACAAATAAGGTCTAATATAGAATACATAGGCTTAGCATGAAATGTGCAGGGAGAGCTTGGAAAGTACACTAGTGACATGTATCTGTGTAATGGTTCCAAAGCATTTTCTTTTGGATGATATTAAGACTTTATAAAACAAACATATGCTCATGCTAATACTGTTTTGAAGTGACTGTATTAATGCAAAAATGTCCAAACAAATGTGCCAGATTTCCTCGGGGTTTAACTCCCACAGCAGCAAAAGAAGTAGTCCAGAGTGTTTGAAACACTTTCCATAGGAGCATTTTTACCGTGCCAAGAATCAAAGCAGGAGCGTTGTGCAGTTGTGGCAATGCAGAAGCCTCTGCAGCATACTCACTGCAAGAACACTGCTGCATCCCGACAGCAGAATAGTCCAGGTGTCCTTCTTCTTGAGTATGAGATGTAAGAGAACCAGGTGGTTTTGCTTTACAAAGAGGAATTATCAGTGTTAGCGGGGCAGAGACCATGAAAACCTTCTCATCTGTGAGAAGGGAACAAGAGAGAGGATCAGCGGTGGGAAGACGTGTGCCTTTGCAGGGCCATGGGTGCACTGTCACTGTGTTGAATCAAAAGACATCACCCTCAGCACAAGTGGCAAGGCAGGTCCACCCTGTCACATTTATCAGCAAATGAGCAGGAGCTACAGGTGACAGTTCAGTCCCCCAAACCCCAGGCACCTGTACCCTGTCAGGTAAAACCAACCCCACCTGACTTTGCAGAAATAGGAAGTCCTGTAACCAGCCATGGGGTGATGATGCCACTGTGGCTTGTTTTGATTGTTGACATTTTAAAAATGGTTATGTAAATGCTATTTTGTGGATAAACTTGTTTTTAATAAATAGACTTGCATCTTGGTTTGCTACCAGTTCAATCATCAAAACTTTCCCATCAGGTCCAAACCTGTCCACCAGGAAAAATGCTGGTAAACCTGCAGTGACCAACCCAGGCAGGCAGAATACCAACTCTTCAGGGACAATCCTTTAATGCCTAGAAAGTATTCAGCCAGAGATTTGCAAGCAGAGAACTGAATCAAACATTTATTAACCAGATGATCTTGTTACTCCTATAAAGAACCTTGGATAAAATTGTACATTTAAGACTCTTTATCTGCTATATATGCCAGACTTGGATTTACTAGAGGAGAGAGAGAAGAAATAGAAGAGGAAATGCTGAGGGAACTCTAGCCGTTCCCATTACTACTCGTTAGTTCAGCACATAAAATAGCGGTCCCTCCTGCAACCCCCAGTTCACTGCTTCCCTTTTCACATTGGGCCTTTGTTCACTGCCCAGATAACTCCAACACTATCCAAAAAAGTGTGTAGATATATATCAAGTGGAGTTCCTGGCTTGCCTATGTGTGTGGGTATATATGCACACACAGACACATAAATACATATTCCTATAAATATCTACATAGGCAACATTTTTTCCTAATAAATAATTTATATTTCCTAATTATTTTTTTTTCTTAGCCTTTTCTTGGGCTAAATGCTAAATTACTGGGGTTATTTTTCCTACTTTCTTTATAGGGGTCAGACTGCATTGTTGAATCACTTTAAATTCCAAGTCAGGAGCATGTCACAGAGTTATAAAACAGTACTGTTGATGGAGCAGCCTAGCGCTGATAGGAGAGCTATTGATTGCAGATCTACTTTTAGATTGGATTTGTGCTCTGCAGTCTTTTTACCTGGTCATAAAATATAAGTGGGGTTTACAAAAAAATAGCAGTCCACTTAGGAAGTCTCTTAACAGGTTTTTTGAGCTTAAATGTACATTCCTTTAAGTACCTGTTAATTACTTTACTGTGATGATGCGCACCTGTACAATGTCAGACTGGCCACAGAGCCCGCTGTTAACCTGCCCGTCAGCCTTTTACTGCCCATGATTCACAGTCGAGGGGTCTAGGATTATTGTCTACTGGGAATTACATTTTAGTAGTACAACAGTGTGCTGGAGATGTCTTAATGGCTGCTCAAGTGAGATTGTTATAATGCCCACATTGTTGTTCTAGCCAGCACACAGCCCAATTGCTCTTTAAGTTATGGCATCAGCAGGCTCCAGGTCATCTGCACTTAAATCACATGCGTATATCTGAAATGTTGATGTGGTAACTGGTAGCAGTGTATACAATACTTTTAACCTCCAATTTGGTGGGTGCTTGGGATCAGATTATATGAAGTGTGCATGTATGCTTCAACATTTAGGGCTACAGCAAGCTTTGCTGATTTTAAATGTCATCGTAAATTTTGCCTTGAACAGCTCACCTCAGCTCGTGTGCAGCTTTCCCCTTGAGAAGCTGGAGGATAAAGAGCATAAGTGGGTTGCATTAAAAGTCATGTACACCTCCTGCATGCCCCAGCTCATGAATATGCTAGCGACATGTTCAGATGAGTAAAGATGGAGGGTACAGATACCCCTCCTTACACCTCTCTTTCTTTTAGACAACAGCCCCTGCACTGGTGCACATGTGGGCACTCACATTCACAGACAGAAAAATACACGTATAATCACACACACACGTTGCATCACAGGCAAATAGCCTAGAGAGACTGTAGAAACTCCATTTTCTAACATGTTCTGCTGGTTCCTCCCCTGCCCCTCCCATAAGAGACTGACCACATCAGCTGAGTTCTCCGGGGAACAGCTGGAGCAAAATGTACTTGTCCTTGAATTCACTGCCAAGGTGTCTACGGCACTTAGATGAGGTTTTTCAAAGTCACAAGCACCAGGCTAAATCATCCTGATTTCTTTTTTTTCTTTCTTTTGTTTTTTTTGGTGATGGTGTGCAGGCATTGACATACCCAAGTAGATGTAGAAAGAAACTGAGGAATTTCTAATGGTTTGGAGTCTCTAAAGTTTCCTGGCAGCATTTGTAACTTCAGCTGATTGGAAATATTGGATATTTCCTGCAGAAAAAGCAAAACAAGCTTCCCCAAACATAACAGCAACAAGAACAAACACACCATCCCCCTACCTCAAATTTTCCACTGAAAAACTGATGAAAGCAAAAACTTAGCCTAATCATTCCAGTTTTCTTCTCAACAAATAAGTCAATTTTGCTGCAGATCCTTTTCTATTTAAAAAAAATACCAATAATTTGCTCCCTCCCTCCAATTTTCAGTCAAAAGCAAATTTGAAGGAAAATATTTTAACTGATCCCATTGTAATGGCAAGAGCTTGACTGGAGAAAAAATGTGAGTACTTCAAGGCATCTGATCTTACCTAGTATTATATAAATAAGACTCTTCCTCATTAAATGAACCTGTATTCCAATAGTGTTGCTGCAAACGTTACCTCCTTCATCTGGTATATCATCACCGAAACAGCGCACTTCTCAAACAACTTTCCCTTGTATCAAAAACATAGAACTGAAACTTTTAAAAGCTGGTATTTTCACTACTTTGAAATTTTTACAGAGGATGAGCTAAACACACTGACTTGGGCAGCGGGAGAGGCGATGCAGGGAAACAAGGAGGGAAAGCAGGAAAGAGACGAGATTTTCGTAAGTGCTCAATGCGGACTTTTTTCCCCACATTAAAAATAAGAACGTCACCCTGGGTTTCAAGGGGATCAGAGTAAGAGTAATGCTGAACATTTTGGAAAAAAAGTCACACTCCACAATGTTATTAATATGAGTCATAATTAGAGATGGAATATTTGATCCAAACCCCAATTAACTTCAGGGGAAATTTGGATCCAAACTTTATGGCTTGAATTTATTTGCACGCTGGGCCAAGACAGAACTCCTGACCCAGTGCTACCCAATCCCTCCCCCACTAACAAATCCTTTGGGGAATTCGAGATGCATATCTGGTTCAAAATCTGACACTTGTGGTTTGGAGCTTGTTTGACAGTGTATCTTGCACACAAAAAGCACTTTCCACCTCAAATTGCCATTTGTGCTTTAAAAAATGCATCTGTACAGGAGGCTGATTCTTAGGAAGAACCCAGTAAAGCCAAGTGATATGCTTTCTTCATCATATTTGCAAATAAAACAAAAATGCTCACAGATTACCGATTTTCTCAAAACTTTATGTCTTTCAATTAAAAAAAAATTCCCTGGAGCCCTACGTGCATTTCCCAGTTCAGGCGGTGATTCTGAGGGTTTGACTCTTTCTTGCTCATGTGGAATCACATTGATTTCAGTTCAATTTTTCATTAAGCAAGTCACTATCCTGCCTAAAAATGTGCGGATTAACTAGGCTTTAGTGTTACAGACAGACCTGGGAAATGTACCTGCTAATCCAAGACCTTTGTAAGACTATGTGCTGTTTTATGTTGGTAGCATCTGACAGTGAGATCTCCAAGGAAGTATAGGAGACTCAGGTGGTTGTCTTTATTCTAAGATCAGTAAAATGAACTTTAACACTGCAAGGACCCTGGAATGCATTAGAAAACACATTTTCACACATGGCAAATTAGCTAAAACAAACAAAAATTGTGACATTAAACTTAATTGAATGCTACCCAATTTTATGTAGCTCTAGGTCAGATAGACTATGACCTGATACATTTTTTCTCCCACCCTATCTAACAATCTTGTTCAAATTACTGCAAAATATTTTCTTTAGGAAGTTAATAATTAATTATTTATGAGAAGTATTTTACTGAAAGAGTTTCAGTTGTTTGCTTGAGTTGTAAATTCCGTGGAGAGTTGTGTAAAAGCTTTTTTCCCACCTTTTCAATCAGTGAATGATTCATTAATTGCATTATATACAAACATTTTGGAGGCAGAAGCATTCACAGGATAAAGCATTTGCCTCATGAAGAATTGCTTCTCTTTTTCAGTCCAGCTGCGTGACTTAGGGTGATTCACTTCTCACTCTGCACGCCCCAGTTTCCCATACTGTGACTTGGTACGTGGGTTTTTTTTATGGAGAATCGTGTGCTCTATGAATGAGAAGTCCTACACAGGAGTTGTGCTTTCATGTTTGTGAGAGCAGCCCCAGAGCCCATGTAGGACAGAATCCAAAAGCAATGGTAGGACCTGCCTTTGGCAGCCAGCAGAGAAAACACTTGATTTTTTATCTACAGCAGGACTACAGGCTGGAACAACGATGGTATACAAAAGGACTGATCTGACAACGATGACATTACTAAAGTAATAAAAAGGAGGGGCACAGGTCTGTGTTCAGAAGAGGACACAGCACACTGTCTTGCTCCATAACATAACGAATTGAATATTGCACCGTTGTACTGCACAGGGGCAAACCTGTGATTCCTCTGGCCATGCTGCAGGCCAACAAGCTAATACAGGCAGAGCAGCAGAGGCACAGGGTTGTGCTGAAACAGACCTGTGTAATCCAGCCTGGAACTAGCTCTGCACACGGGCAGTTAGCCTGGGTCTGCCTGCACTGACAGATGTGGGCATACCCTCAGCTGCCTGGAGCCAGATTTCCACCAGTAACATTTAAGGACCTAAAAATTCATATTCATATCCTATTTTTCCAAAGATTGGCAAAGATTTTAAGTTAAGTGTCCAGCTCTTCTCACTTTCACAACTCAGCTAGCTCCAAAGACTACAGGCAGCAGGCTCTTACTGCTCTATTAAATGTCTAGTCTATGTTATGATGCAAGAAAGCAATCAGAGCATGTCCAGTTAAGGTGTCTCCAAGCCTCTCCACAACTCTCAGTCTGTACCTGGTTTACCATATAAGAACAGGACAAATTCACTGGTGGTAAAAAGGCTTCCAACAGATTTTGGCTTAAATTGGGAAACTAGGCAGATAGATAGAAAAGCAAATACTTGCTATAATTACAACACAGTGATTTACTGCCTTCTGGGAAACAGTACAGCATTGCAGTAATAACAAAGTTGTTCATCCTGTGTGTGCATATATATATAGGTGTGTATATATATATGAAAGAAAGAAAGTGAAATACTCCAGATTGACAATACTGTAGCAGAAAAAAAAAAAAAAAAAAAAAATTGGCCCCATTTACAGTATAGGATTTTTCCTTTTCTTTGTTCACAAAATGCATTTTACCATGGGTGATAGAATTTTTGCATCATGAATATTTTATACCAGACTTAAGCCAAAGCCATGATATATCCCAGAAATTAACTTAGGGAAATCTGGTTCTCATTATTCTCTGATGTTCATTGATTTATTTGCTTTCTCAAGCAAAGAATTTTAGTCCCCAAACTTGATATCTACTTAGCTTATTCTTAACCCTTCCATGGGGGGAGAAGGGGGAAATAATTTATTTCTTGGGATAGTGTTGAATCACTCTTTTTTCATGCTATTCAACTAACTTCTATTATTTGTATCAACATAAGTCCAAGTATTTTCCATTCATGTGAGTAGAATTTGGACCATCTTGTCTACTCTTATATTTGCATTTGAAAGACTTAATGGCCTAATGGGAATAAAAAATTTAAAAAAAAGAAAAAAAAGAAAAAAAGGGGAAATTTATTCATCTGAAATAGAATTTTATATATTCTTTAGATATCTAACTGCAACTCATTGTTGTCCCTCCTCCCATTTCAATCCCCACCCAACATCTGAGTAACTCTGAAAACATCTGAACTCATCAGGCACACCACATTTGGACCTGGATGTTCTCTAGGCACCTGCAGTTCTGCATTGTGTGCATGCCCAGATCTACCCAGGCCTTAATGGGATCCAGAAACTCAGCTGCGTGGTGCCAAAGTTCCCTAAAGGGCTTAATCCCATAAACATGCCTAAAGCCCAGTTCATGTGTTCTACTAGGACCAGGCGTCTCACAAGCTGTAATAATTTCTGTTATCTTTTAAAACAGCTTTCTGGAAAAGAAGGTGGTGTCCACTGGTTTTTGCAAAGTAGTCAGCTTAATAGTGGATTTACCCGTGAAGTATTTAAACCTGAGTACAATTCCTTCCACAGCTTGAGGGGTACTTAACCCCTAGCTCCTCATGCCCTACAGAATTCTCTATCCATCACCTAATAGTGTGTTATAAAATATGGTCCTGCTTACTGTTCTGTTTGAAGCTGTGCTATTGTACCATAAAGACAGCAATGTTCCCGGGTCGAGCAAGGAGCAACTGATGCCACTAGGTGATTTAGGCATTTAGAAAAACCAAAAATCAAACCATGGTAGAAAAACCAAAAATCAAACCAAAGACTCAGAAGTCAGGTACTTTCTTGTAAATCCCTTACAGTCCCTATTTGTTGCACAAATAGGATGAGCTTGGGTTCAACAAGAAATAGGAAAACTAATGTATAACTCAATGGTAAAAAAACTTATTCGTTCTTCAATCCAAGAAGAGAGACTCAAGCCTTACTCTCCAAATTCGTACCAACTTGCCTTTCTCTGGATGGAACAGTTTCATCAACTTCACCTTTTCCTACTGCTCTTATTAAAAATGATACCTTCATGGTCACAGGAGACAGTCAGCCTCCAGATGGGGAGAAGCTTCTTCCAGACAATGTGATTTAGGTGTATAAGCCATGAGAAGCAGAGGAAGCTTAGACAGTGTCATGAATCAAGGAGCAGCCCACTGAAGATTACAGCTGAAGCAAGAGACATAGTTGCCATGCAGTGACTTGCTGAACCCTTCTGGTGTGGTTCACTGCAATAACTAACACAATGCAGCAAAGTGTTGCCTTTTGAAATGCTGAGCATGCACAGCTTCCTTGAAAACAAAAAAAAAAAAGAAAGAAGGCCATAAAATGGCAGGATCTGGTTTTCTTTAGGTTCAGCAAGTCTTGAGCTATTTAAATTCAACATAAGAGTGTTAAAAATAAATAAATTTTTTAAAACCCCTTGAATTTGAATTTTTGTAGGATTCTGTCTAACTCAGAGAACCAGTGTTAAGACCCAGGACTTCTTACGTAATGGTCGTGATTTTAAATCAAATAAAGAACTACACTGACAGAAACTATAATTTGGTATGCATTCAGTAGCGTGTGTGAAACTAGACAGCTATGCCAGGCAACCATGCCCATTAATTCCAGTAGTTAACAGCACTTAACCATGTCAGTGTTGCGTTTCAGGTTACAAACATGACTACACATTTCATCACTGGCCCATTAATGTCTGAGTTTTACATCTCGTCCTGGATTAGCATATCCTTGCTAGAAGAAAACCCTAAAGTAGGTCCATTTGTGGTCACACCTGAGTACCTCTGTCTACAGGTGACTGGCAAAGAGCAGCTGAACTGAACTTTGGTCTCTCTGTCCCCACCTCTGCAGGCAGACCCCTCACATTGCAGCTCTCTCCAGCCTTCTAGTTTGTACCATATAATACTTCTGCGTTATGAGCATCATTAATGTTAAAGAGGAGATTGAGCTGTGTATTTTTAAAATCCTGCTGTTTTCTGGAGAAAATGCTCCATAAAATTCACCTGAGAATACAGATAAGACGACACCTTAGATTGCTACCCCATTTTAAAATACTGTAACTGTTTTATGTTTAGAATTTTCTTCATTCTTAAAATTTATCCTGCTTATGTTGGTTTATTTTTAATAGAAAATGACCATAGGAAGTGTTTAAAGTTTTTTAGTGATAGTATCAGGTCAAAGCACATCAAAGCATCCAGATTCACACTAAGTGTTTTTCACTATTGATTCAGATAGAAGCTAACTCTGAACTGGGAAACCCACAACTGTCTAAAATGGGTTAGCTGTGTCTCTCTCTCCTGTATTATGTCCTTACCAAACCAGCGTGACTTAACCATAGTTAGGATGATCAGGAGATGGAGGCAGATATGTGGGCTTGTCTGTAACAGCAAAACTTTGTGTCATTAATCTATTAGTTGTTTTACGATCTTGACTAAAAATGCTACATCACTATTTGTAAGTCATCTTTCGTGTGAAACAATTGAAATATATTTATGCAGCTTCTTTTATTTTGTGAATTGTTCAAAAAAGTTTAAAGTTGAAATGCTCATCATTAACTTTCCAAATTTATTTGCAAAAAACCTTTACTCGAACCTGAAGAAATGAGTCCTCTGAAGCCAGCAGACATTGCTCCTAAAAAAAAAAAAAAAAAAAAAATCAGAGTGCTCAGTTTTGTATTGAGAGAAGGTTTCTGTGAACCTTGTTATATTTGAAATTAAATTCACCAAAATAATAGAAATAAAGGGATACCTAATTTCCTCCACGCAAGGCTGAAAATTCACTTTATAATGCACTGCTGAGTGAGCAAATAAATAGCAAACTCACTGTTTCCTGCAGAATGTTAGCTACTTGCTTATTGTTGAAATGGCTTGTGTCACTAATATTTTTTTTAAATTCCTGAAAATAAAGTTTTACCAGTAAGACAAAAAGCCCACAGTATGAGTGTTATACTTGTAGGCTGCCTGCCAATCTTTAAAAGGCCATTGGATACATAACACAATGAACATGAGGGATTATTAAAAATAAACTCACATCTTGGTGCTTAAACATTTTCTCTCTCTTTTCCTTAAGAAGTAATTGCTACAGCATATTTTTTTTGGGGGGGGAGGGGGAAATAGCTTAAGCAAGGGCAGAAGAACTAGATGAAATTTTTATGTAAAAGAATCCATTAAAAATGCTCTTTGGCTGTCTGTTTGTGCCCTTGAGTCTCATGAGTACAGTTGGCAAGAACAGAAAATCACTTATGGACTCAAAATATGATATAGTACATTTCCTATCCTTTTAAATCATTTAATGTGTCCCCAGCATCCCATGTAATTTAGGGAGGAACATCAGAAAGTTTGGATGTTTTTCCGAACCTTGTTCAAAGAATTCTGAATACTTTGGGCTGGAAAATGGGATGGAAATTGTATAAGAAGAGTCTTTATTTCAGATTTTTTTTTACCTTTTGCATGGAAATAGTATAGATCTCTGTCAAAATGAAAGAGCACAGAACAATTGCAGAGGTTAATAATGTTTTTCCAATTTCAGTAATTTGATGATCTGCGTTTCAGTTGATTCTTAGGCAGTAGGAGCTATTCCTTTTTGGGACAATGGTAAGGCTTGGTGAACAGGCTTAACTAATTTATTTAATTTCACTGGGATGTACTTTAGGGATTAATAAGGAACAGCAATTGATGCCTTGCCAAATCCTCTCTGGACTGTGATTTCTTTGCTCTTCTTAGCTGTTTCACAGCCTTTCTCAAGCCCAGAAAACAATCATAAATCAAACTAAATATTTATATAGCTTTTTGGCATTTTTCATGCATGAGTGAAAAAGACGATGGCTAAGCTGGTCATAAAAATTCCAAGGAAAAATATTTTATGGAAATTTGCCGATTTGTCAAAATATAAATGTTTTACAGAGGCTGTTTGATTCTGTTGATGCTACAGTGGATGTAAAGAGGATCTATCATGTTTGCAACTACACTGCACTGAGGGAATGAACAGACTGTTCAAAATACATCCCATGAACAGAGCCATGAAATCCATTGGTGGAAGTGCTCCAGATTTTTATTAGTGGAATACAAAGCAGAATTTGGTCTCAGACCATTTTAGATTGGAGTAAGTTCAATAACAAGGATAATTAGAGCAAGATCACTATTGCCTAACCTGAACGACCAAAATAGACACCAAGACTCCAAAAACTAGTAATGGAGAGTGTTAGTTGTCTCCAAAGACAACTTTTTGAGTTACACATGAACAATGGTTCAACAGAACAAGGAAGCTAAATCTAGCCAGTAGGGAAGGTTGGGCACATCATTTGTATGATGTACCCCTTTCCAAGGATATATATTTGTATATGGCACAAATACATCCATCTAAGGTCCAAAATATAATGGGAACTCTAGATACTTAATATAACATGGATAATTTGATTTTAGAGAAAACTTTGAACTGGAATCTTCTGCTTCCTTAGTTCCCTGTGAGATTTACATGACAAACTGAGAAGAGCAAGCTTCCCTCTTCCAGCAGAAGTTCTGACAATGTGCAGCCTGTGGGCTGGAGAAAACACAGTGTCTGTTTCCCATGGCCATACATTTTAATACTTCATATTCTAAGATACAAATGACACGGCTATCTTAATAAATTAAGGTGGACTTGTGGGTTGGTTGTGAGTACTGAAATTAAGTCATCTAAGTTACTAAACTGATAGCACAGATGCTAACACAAGTTTTGAAGTTTTGGCTTGGGCTCACCTAAGATTTTCCAGAATGATTCCCAAACACGGTTCAGGATTTACCACATGCCCACCCTGTTCTGGGGGGACCATAGTGTGGATGTGGCCAGATCATTCCAGCTGACCTCAAGACCAGAGAATGTGTCCCTGTACACTAGTTTACCGGTACCAGTATAACCATGCAGTCCTAAGAGCAGAGCAAGTAGTCCAGGTCTGCCTTGCTCCTGCTGGTTACCCTGAAGATGGTTATTCAGGCTGTCTCCTGCCTAATTCTTGTCAATTAGCTACAGTCTCATAGGCAGGACGTTCTCACAGGAGCTAGGGAACGTCTGTAACATTACTCTTCCCTTTCCAGCTCCTTACAATGAATCTATGGGACTAGCGTACCTAGCTAAGCTGCAGGCTGATCAAGATCAACTTGATCAATTCAAATGTCTAAAGTGTTTTGTCTATTTTTAAGTGAAATATAAAAATATGTCTGCCATGAATAGAACTTGGGTCCTCTACAGTCCATGATGTCCACGACATGGATCTGAACAATCAAGTGCAAAAAGGAAATCAGGCATACAGTACTGTGACCTACTATTTAGCATCATAACAGCCACCAAGACCAGAACAGTCTTGTGATGTCTTTCATTAAAAAAAAAAATAATACAAAGTGGAATATGCCTACACTTAGACATTAAATCAGATAATCAGATAATGGCTGAGGTTGGAAGGGACATCTGGAGGTCGTTGAGTCCAACTCACCTTCCCAAGCATGTTCAGATGATTTTTGAATACCCCAAGGAGGGACACTCCACAATCTCTCTGGACAACCTGTGCCAGTGCTTGGCCACTCTCACAGTGAAAAAATATTTCCTGGTTTTCAGGAAGAACCTCCTGTGTTTCAGTTTGTACCACTGAAAAGAGCCTGTCTCCCTCTTCTTTACACCCTCCCTTTAGGTATTTATATACATTGATAAGATCCCCCTCAAGCCTTCTTTTCTCTAGGAAAAGCTCTCAGTCCCAGCTCTCTCAGTCTGTCCTGATATAAGAGAGATGCTCCAATCCCTTGATCGTGTTCGTGACTCTCAGTTGAACTGTCTCCAGTATGTCCATGTCCCTCTTGTATGAGGGAGCCCAGAAATGGATACAGTAAAATGAATCAAACCCAAGAACAATGTTAAAGGTAAGGTAAGGTTTGAAGTCAAGCATATAAGGTATAGAAAATTGTGAAAGTATTTTTTTCCTCAGGCAATGTAAATCCAGCCTGCATGCATGTGTGCATTACTGTGGGGTCTGACTTAAATGTTTGCCTACTACTTCCACAATGAAAAAAAAGAAAAAGAAAAAAAAAAACAGAACAAGCAAAACAAACAAAAAAACCCAAAAGAATGACAAAAACTAGTTTAAGTTACCAACAACTTTGTATCATCATCTTATGATCTTTCTTACATGTAAGAAACTGTAATCAACAAATCATCATAAACAGCTTCTGTGATAGGTAGAAAATTCAAGTGTGCAAGTGATGAACCTTTGCTAGTGCTATATAGGGGATATTCAGATTTCAGGTATCGAAACTTGTGGATGAACTCAACCAACTTATATATGAATGTGTTCTGAAGCATTTTTCCTCAAGTTAATACCTAAATTTCCTGTAAAGTGAATGGATGAAGGGAGGTGTCTGAAGTCATAAAGGAGGAGTTATTCTTAGCCTGACTTTAAGCACTTGGAATTCCTTCATGCTTTCACCCTTACCTGCTTTCCTTTATTTAGGACAAATTTAGTTGACTTAAATGACTGATTCAGACACATGAAGGATGTGTATCTGACTTAGACTGCCAGGGTTTTATCCATAACTCAGCTTTCCAAAGACGTTGGCTTAAAATTCAGTGGATCTATTGTTCAGGGGATAGGGAAGCTTATTATTTCCTAAAGTCAACAGCCTCCAAGTTGTCTCAAATTGGCCACAAGTCTAGGAAGAAATTAATCAGAACTCCAAAATATAACTCGAAGTAGCTAGCTTAGTTAAATTGTGTTATGTCTCTGAATGTCTCAAACAGGCCACATAGTTAGAAACAGAGGTTGCAGTTGTGGTAGTGTGGATCTTTACATTTTTAGAAAGTTAAATGTGCCACAGACACTTTGTCTTTCATTCTTGGAACATCAGAGACCTTTATCTCTGTCAGAGGGTTACAGCATTTTGCATGCTGTTGATTTTTATATCATTTTGTTCCAGGGGTGCAATTATGTATATTCACATATATATATGCCCAAACACAAACACACATGTATGTACACATGGTCACAGAAGCATATATGTATACATGTGTATACACATGGGTGTGCTTGTGTACGGACCTATGTATGTATGAATATATATAAATAACTTTACAAATAGCTGTTTTATTCAAGTTTGTTGATAGCTTGGGTTAATGAATGGTTAGAAGTTTGGCAAGTCCTGCTGGAGTTTGGATCCAGTGCTCATAAAATTAAGCACAATCCTGGAATCTCATCTAAAAATGGCATGTCTCATATTATTGTTACATATGATCCATAAGGTCTGCTGAAAAATATAATAAAAAACTGGAAAGCAGAATTATTAATGAAAATCAGGTTCTATTTAAAGATGGTGGTTTGGCATTATTGGAAAAATATGTGACTTCAGACTATAACAATCTTCACTTACCCATTTCGTGACAATTTCTTTTAATTATATTTAGTCAGAAGCAATTCCCATTTTTATTCTCTGACAATTTTTTTTTTTCAAGCAATGATGTAGTCTGTTGGAGTGAGTAGTGGATAGAGCAACAATTCTCTAAGTAGTCTGTGAACACTTTTCTGTGCCGCGGCAATCAATGTTTTAGAAACTTCTCTGAGTAATACCATGTATAAGTAACTTGTTCTATATTCTCTATATTTAGTAAAGAAGCTTGTTTGGAACCCCACTGTGCCCATGTGGTTTCTATATATAATTTGGTTGTGTAATGGGAGAAAAAGACAAAGCAACCCATAACATGCCTGATATTGTACACGACACGAAGATGGTCTCTGCTGCCAATGGTTTACTGTCCAACACCTCTAACTTGAACATTACTCTGTTGGATGGACCCCCACCTCCATATGGAGCTCTAAAGCAGCCAATGGAGTTCTTCATATACAGTGGGCTCTGCATATGCAGTTTATTATGGGGCTGCGGCCCTAAAGACATATATGAGAAAGAAAACAGAGAAGAGAAGAGGGAATATGTATATTTCAGTTGGCATATTCAAAGATAGCTCAAAGGCGTGTGATTTCCATCACAAGTCAATCCAACGTCACTTACAGAAGGCCATTTTGGCAGGCAACATAAAAAAGGAACATCCCACCTGAAAGAGGCACTGGTAACATTCTTTGCTATTCCTGCAAGGATCATCTAATGCAATTTGCAAAGAAATACCTTAATAAAAGGAATAAATTTAACTGTTTGAAGTTATATGTATAAAGAGAGGAATGGATTATAAATAAACTTGTAGCTGTACTTTCAAATTATTTCCAAATGCAGTTATATCTTTGCTTGGGTAATGCCAATAATCCTAAATATTTTAGACTGTTCTACACCTTCAATGTGCAGCATAAAATGAACTAAGTAATATGATATTACTTGCAGTTGTACTTTACATATAGTCCAAGTTACAGCCATGGAAACAGCTTCAGCAATGGACAACAAAAAAGATTTTAACACACATGAATAAAATCAGTGCCTAAGAAACACATGGGTGGACTGGGAAATAGACTTCAGCTTCTGTGCAGAAAAAAAATAAAGTAGTCTCCTAAGGTGGAATTCCGCTTGTAGGCATTGTGGTGCCAGGGACAAGAAATGGAGGATACTGCTTCTGCGGGAACCAAGTAGCAGTAATTTCCTTATTCCCAAATATTCCGTCTACAGAGATTATTGACAGAAATACAGTTAATCTGCCTGAACCCTAATAATATATTATTGGTATTTAAAAATTTCTTTTTCTGGTTTCTTCCCGGGCTGATAGCAGTTGTTACTACAGTATGAGATTTGGAGTGGACAGCTAACTTAACATGAGTTTTCACTAATCATGCACCTAACACAATCCCTGAAATATATAAAAAAAAATGGGTGAGGAGAATGGGATGGGGAACACAGGCACAGGATGACAGGGTAGAAAGAAGAAGGGTAAAAGGAGATACTCTGTGAAAGAAAAGTGGTGTTTCTCCAGCTCATGATACTTTCAAAACAAGACTGGATACTTAAATATTATGTTAAAAAAGAAGCCTATAATTTGTGGAATGTAATTGCTTATGTTATATGGCAGTTCAAGCTAGATAATGTGTCCTTTCTGCCCTTAAGCCTTTTGATTCAGTAGATCTGCTATCTTACGAATAGAAAGAATTGATCCCCCTTTATTCAAGGATGATTTTGTGTTGCCAGTGCACATCAGACTATCTGGTAACTTCTTTTTAAATCCTGAGATTTATCCTTTCTTACCTTCTTATCCATAATATATCTGAAGCAAGGAGTAAGTAACAAGCATCCAAAATAGACAATTCCTGAGAAAGAATATCAAGGAGAAAAAAAAGCAAAGGATATAGGATTGCATTCATAAAACAAAAGTATGAACACTGTAATTCAAATGCCCTTTTAAAAAAATATTTTAGTATTGTACCAATTTTGCCTTTCTTCAGGCTGTCCCAGTAGTGTACGTGCAGCAGTATGTTCCAATATCAGGGGAAAGTGGAAAACTAACTCAATGTCTAATCAGTGCACCACCTTTCACCATCCTTGCTGAATTACATTTTAAAGCACTGGGGCACAGAGATGTTACAAGTGACTTGCCCATGGTAACAGAGCAAGTACCAGAAAATCATGTGAAGGCTCCAACTCGCCTCTGGTCTAACAGGAACTGCTGGTAGAGATTACTTCCCTGGGTGTGTGCGTGTGTGTGCAACTCCAGGCATATTTCTGTTCATCAGGGTAGCTTGCTTCACACTTAGAGTGGCACATCCCTAGAAGTGCATTTGCTCTGCTGTGCAAGAACGGATATGCATGAAACAGGGAAAAAAAAAAAAAAAAAGAAAAAAGAGAAAGTAAAAAATTAAACATCATTTAGTGGTTGGAAGCTATTTCCAGTTTACAACCGCTGGAAGGGTTGCCTGGAGAAAACTTTTCCCTCTGTTATTACAGAATAATAGCTTGTGGATGCTGAAAAGCAAACACAACTTGTGGTTTTCTTTTAAGTTACACTGCAGGGCTATCTCCCGCGTAGGATTTTAGCATCGTGTTGTTTGGGAAAGATCACGTTTTTACTTTCAAGACACCATTTGTCTTCAGTCCCCTCTTCTAATCTGCAAATAGTTACCCAATAGTTTTGGGCAGGAAGCCAAAAGTGCTTGGTTACAAAAACTGCTTCATGTGTCATTTTACTAATCGTAATTTACAATAATGTGTTGTATTAAATAAATACAGGTAACCTTATTCGAATGATGCTCTTGCATTAACTGAAAGCTGAAAATATCAGTCACAGTATGTGCAGGTATATGGCAGTCATTGGGTTTTGCAGTTTCAGATGACAAATTCCTATTTAGGTGGTAATGAGTTAAATAGATATCTAGAATTTACAGTCACTGTGTTGGGATTTTTAAGGAGCTCAAACTATCCACAGTTACAGCAGTCTGAAGCATATTCTTTCAGCTATGGCCAAATTTTGCTATTTTATTTACACCAAGCAGCGTACTGTTCCTTGTAGTATCTTTACTGGAAAGATTACACACCATTGAAAACATGGTTACATTTGATGTCAAGGTTGCAGAGTTAATTATGATTAAATCAGCAAGTAATCTGTGTTGCAATTAAGCTTTTTTTTTTTTTTTTTAGCACTAGTGCAATGGATAACAACACCTTGACTACTCTGTTTAGGTCCATTTATCCACCAGTCCAGGTATTTGTTAGATTACCTCTGAGACAAAAGTAATGGAAGTGGACTTCTCAGTCCCTACTTTTAGACGTTTTCACTGTTGTATGAGATGTATATATTCTCTTTACCCTTAATATACAGTTCTTTCTCTGCTGCCCCTTAAAAATTAGAAGAATTTTTCCACAGAGGAGTTGAGGACAGTTACTGAATACTGCAATGAGAAATTCTTGGGTAACACAACTCTTTCTGAAAGAAAGAAAATAAAACCTTGTTTCTTCTGATCAATATTACCAGTTGCTAGAAATTCAATCAAAATTAAGTATTACTTATATTCCCTGTGGTGAGACCGGATATCTTTTTTTTTTTAATGTCAATATGGATGATCAATTAACACAGAAGTGCTCTGTGAGGGATTAAATCAGACCTTGAACGCAGTACCCAAAGATTTATCATACTGCAGGTTATATCTCTCCAAGTAAGTGATGACAGAAGTCCTAAACTGGTCTTTGAGAGCTCAGCACTGAACCAAGCAGAGGGGAAGAAAGCAATTACAGTTTCCAGGGTGACTTCCAGAATAAAGGGGCAATGGGTCTGTCAGCTTTGCTCTGAAAGACACAAGTGAACTCTGCCACAAAGCCGTGTCCCACCCAAGTATAACCACAGAGCCCGATGCCTGAGAGGGCTGTACGAGCCGAGCTATGTCTGCATTGTCACAGCCATGCTGTTCTCCATCAACACAGCCAGCAGGCAGAGCTCACTCACATGTGCTCAGGTGTCAGTAGAAAATATCTTTCGTTTGCCTGCAGAAGACTATTCAACACATTCACTGCTGGCATTGCCTGTTAGTATTTTATGTATGCTAGTATACATGCTGAGATTAAAAAAAAAAAATAGCATTGACACTTTTTTATAACAATGGGAGAATTATCAACTTTTGACTGAAACTCAGCTTGATCAAGACTGCAAATCCTATTCCACCATGAAACAGGTTTTTTTTCTGTGTAGGAAAACAGAAGTGAACTTTCCTCATATCTGCTCTTCCAGCTGCTTTGAGGAGTGTCAATGAAATTCTGATTTTCCCAAAGAGGTGTTTTTTCTATGGAACAAATAAACAATTAGAAGAATGACTGTAAGATCCCAATTTTAAGCTTTTTTTCACCCAGAAAAGGAAGATCAGAATATTATGCATACCAGCATCAATTTTTGCAACTTTTTAAGTAAAGAAATAAACAACAACAGAAATTGATCTTTTATTTTGATGTGTTCTAAAATAAAATGTTCAATATGTCAATTCAAAATTATGCTTAATTTTAAAATATTTTGGCATCATTAATAATAATAATAGTAAAACCTCTCAAGAACAACATTGTACATTTTGAAACATTCTCTTTGGTCTGAATTTTACTTCTTCTCATCCCTCTGCTTTTTAATAGTGTTTTTCAAATAGCCACCAAACAAATCAACATGTTATCCCTAGCTGTAGGGAAATCCATACAAATGACATCTTCACAGGATCTCTGTGTGACACCTGGGTAAGCTGTTCAAGTCAGCAGCTTGAGAGACCTCCCAGGTGCAAAACATGGCAGTGGTCAGTGTGCTGTAAAACTCCTGCTCTGTTACAGGAAAATCTCTTCACCTTCTCAGCTGCAGAGGACTGAACTCTGCACATTTCCAGCAATAAAAACTGACCACATACTGGTCTACACCAGCAAGAGCATAGCTAGTACATCAAAGGAAATGAGTCTTTCCTTTGATTCAGCATTCATGAGGCTACAGCTGGAACACTGTGTCCAGTTTGGGCCCCCAAAACAAAAAAAAAGGCATTGGAATATAGGAGAAAGCTCAGTGGAGAACTTCCAGGATAGGGAGGGGCCCACAGCACATGACAAATTAGGAAAGTCTGAGGGAGGGGGCTTTGCTTAACCTGGAGAAGAGGAGCCTAAAGAGGAATCTAATAGTTCTCTCCAAATATCTACCAGATTTAGAGTAGATGAACTTGGACACTTTTGGCAGGTGCACATTGAAAGGAAAACAGGTAATGGACACTAAGTTGCAAAAATGGAGATGTTGGCTTGATATAAAAGAAAAAAAATCATAACTATGGAACATAAAGATAGGAACAGATTTCATAATGTTGATATGGAATCTCCATCCTTGCAGATACTCAAAACTCGAGAAGACAAGGCCCTTGTCTTAAAGCAACCTGACCTAATTTGGACTCTAGCCCTTCTTATGCAGGAGTTCAGACTCTTAAGTTTCTTTCCAATCTAAATTATTCTACATTACTATAGTTCAGAGAATTTCTTTTTTTTTTTATTTCTACAGAGGTACACATTAAGGAGTTATAGTTCATTGGTTCATGTTTCAGGTTCAAAGTTACAGCTTGCACACAGCCCGTTGAGCATTCCTTCACGAAGCTGATTGGATTTAGGCAGCGGTGGAAGATTACGGAGAGGATTCCCAAAAAAAAAACATTTTCCTGTAAAGTCTTGCCTGAGACATAGAAGAATGGAAAAATCATTACAAGAGATTGGATCATTAGTAATAGGAAACTGTTCTACATAGCTGTGATTCATTACCTGACAGGTCTGCTAGGGTGAGGATTGAGGAAGAATACAACATTCTTCCAGTATTTGATATAGTTCTGAGTTTTAAGAGGATCTGGACAGGAGTTGGGAGCTATTTGTTTATTCTGGAATAAGTGCCTTGAGTAGTCTTTAGATGATGCAGATAAAAAATGACTATGATATCTTATGGAAGACAAGGAAAAGAGCAAGACACTCCAAGTTATTAGACAAGAAGATCGAATGCTTGGCGAAATAATGAAAGTCAACAAATAGCTTGAGGATGGCAGTTCTAAGGGAAATTTAGGATGTTTGGCTTTAAGGAGCTTTAAAGAGCCCCAGGTGGAGCTCTTTGGGCTTGGGATGACTAACCCTCTCCCAAGGGATACCTGAGCCAAGGAACCTAAAAGAAAAGATGGGAGTATGATAGAAGGAGCAAGTTTTTTATAACATGGGTGGATATAGAAACTATTCTTGGATTAAAAGATTGTGATCTGATTAAACTGATTTTAGAACTACAAACCAGAACCAAAGCAATATTTGGGATTTTTAAGAGACAAACTGAGAGATCAAGTCAACAAAGATTACTACACTGAGGAGATTAAGGATTTTAACATAATAAAAAGCTTTATCTGAAGTTGCTTTCCAGGTAACAGAGGAGGTAAATAAGGAAGAGTTACAGGGGTGGGAAGAACTGCTATCAGTACAGAATGGTAAGGTCACATTTAAAGATTATGATTCTGATTATTCATGTAAAAATAATTTAAATGGTAAAAGAGAGGTAAGGGTTGCCAAATGATTAATATAGTGAAGAGCTTACTTTATGAAAACAGATTTAAAAAAATCTTAGTTTATTTTGACTCATAAAACAACTAGGGTATAATACTGGTTTTAATAAAGACATCTGGATCATAAATGTGAAAGACAAAGAATTGTTATTTAATTTAAAAGCTGATATTGGTATAGGATCAAATGAGGATAAAATGCTTATGAAAGACCTTTGAGTAGAAATTTGAAGATTTCTAAACATCCACTTTCTGATTTTTAAGGACAGCCTTTTAAAGAATGTAGATAGGAGTAAGAAACCTAAATAGTTTCAAGATGAAACCTGAAACCATGGATAAAGAAAGGGTTGCATAACTGACTAGTGTGATGCTATAACGAGAAACCAAAAGTGATGCAATAAGGATCCTTTTTTAAAAACATATTCCTTTTTTTTTTATATCCCTAAAGAACACCCTAAAAGAATCTTGGTCACCTCTTGTGGAGGCTTTGTTTCCCACTGTTTGTTTTGTGTTAAACCTATGCTTTGAAGCTTCTTCTGATCCCTGCTGAGGCTAGGAAGAAATTTTGTGTTTTTTTTAACTCCTTGAGTCATAACTTGACAGAATTAGGAAGTGGAATAATGTTTTCCTTCCACCAGCCCTTTGGAGATAAACTTGAAATGGATCTGCAACACTGGAAAAAATGTGCTGGTGTATCCAGAGGTATGGCAAAACCCGTCACGGGTCTGACTAGTGCAGCTTGGCCTTGCAGTTGCCAGTTTTGGAGTCAAAGGAACCCTCTCCCAAGTCACGCTGGCCATGGTCAGTGAGGACTGCCTGCAGCCTTCTGTAGCACAGGACATGGCTCATTCTTCAGGATCACTTGGGCACATTCTCCTCTAAAATTTCACACTGTTACTTTTGACAGCAGCCTTTGTTTTCCTCGAACTTTTGGAGGTGCTTAGTACTGTGTTTTTCACCTGCTACCTCAGTGTTTTGCAGCAAGCTAGGGAATATTTTGCAGCTTGCAATGGGCAGTAGGGAGGGCAGCTGGAATATTGTTGATGCTCTTTAGAGAATCATAAACTTCAAATTGCATTCTTCAAGCCTAATTGTAGACACCTTCATGATCTGTCTGCCTTTGAAAGCTATTTGTTCTGGATTTATCCTACAGGCCCTGGAGTGAGAAGGACATTTCTAGGGGAAGTTTCAGTCCATGAGAGTTTGCAGTTTTTTCCATCTGAGTAAGCCTATTTCTCTCTTTGAACTACGAAAAACACAGAAACACACGACAAAAAGTAGGAAAAAAAGTTTTCAGGTAACACATCTATGAAAACTGTTCATGGAGAAATCAGAGCTACTCTAGCTGTTGCATGATGCCTTGCCCTTGTAGGGGGTGGAAAACAAAGATCCATATGGTCTCTTTCAGATTTATATTTATTTGTCATATGTTTGGCAAGGAATCGCAATGACAATTCTTGCTGAATGATCAGTAGAGATATTCTTCTTACATCACAAAGACACCAGGTATCCAAGCCACTAATTTAAAAACTATAAGAGAAAGAGTGAATCAAAGAATTCATACAAATTCTAAAGTTTGTCTGAAATTATCAAAATGACTCTAAGTTTAAAAATATGGCTATAACACTGGAAAACACATTTTCAAAAGAAATCTTAAAGAAATACATATATATTTAAAATTAACCTTCTTAATGAAGTACATTAGTGAAGCAATTCACTTCCTGTGATATTGGGGCCCCCAACATAAAAAAAGATCTGGATCTGTTGGAGCGAGTCCAGAGGAGCCGTGAAGATGGTCAGAGTGCTGGAGCACCTCCCATTTGAAGACAGGCTCAGAGAGTTGGCATTGTTCAGCCTGGAGAAAAGAAGGCTCCGAGGAGAGCTTATAGCAGCCTTCCAGTACCTAAAGGGGGCTAAAGGAGAGATGGGGAGGCACTCTTTATCAGGGAGTGTAGTGACAGGACAAGCGGTAATGGTTATAAGCTGAAAGAGGGCAGATTTAGATTAGATATTAGAAAGAAATTTTTCACTGTGAGGGTGGTGAGACACTGGAGCAGGCTTCCTGGGAAAATTGAGGATGCCCCATCCCTGGAGATGTTCAAGGCCAGGTTGGATGAGGCTTTGAACAACCTGGGCTAGTGGGAGGTGTCCCTGCCCATGGCAGGGGTGTTGGAACTCAACGGTCTTTAAGGTCCTTTCCAACCCAAACCATTCTATGATTCTATATTTAAATACTAGCCAACCCCACATAAAGTGCTCCATATAAAATTATGCACAGATATCTGTACAAGACTACAATGTCTCAAACTGAGTCCTTGCCAAAGCATTAATTTAAAAGCAGAGATGAAGCCAATGACTTTACAGTTAACACATGAATCGTGTCTGTATCCTAACACCAAGACATTATGGACTAGATTGGAAAGTGTAGGCATATGCAATTGTGTGCATACAGCTGAGCATGCCTAATATGGCCACAAATATTTCACATATGCAGGCAAATCACATCTCTAAAAACATACATTGCTAGTTATCTAGAAGAATGCTTTGTTGCCCTCAGGGACCAAGACTTAGCTTCAGCTAAGTTTCAGTGACAGCTAGTTGAGAAGTCAGAGCAATATGTGAGACTCAGAAGGAAGAGGATGCTCTTGGGAAGTTTTCTTTTGCCAGGCCCTCATAGTAATAATGATTGTTTGAGTGGAGAGTATTGTATTTCCTTCTCTGCTTCCATTACCTATTTCTGTTTGTGTGTTCTTTATGAACACTGTCTTATCAGGTTTTTATTTTTCTTCAGGCATCTCTTACTATATGTAAACAAATTGTGCAAACAAGATATACTCAGCTAAAAAGTGTACAGCAGTTATTCATTGGCTAACTCACACAATAGGAGGTGGGTTAAGCTTCTTCAATTCGCTATTTATGTGTGCAAGTCATATTTCAGTGTATATACATTTTAACTTCAAAGCCAATTCTCCATGTTCATAGTATGAATAGGAAAATCAAAAACTTTATGCACTGTTTTTAAGGGACTTTTATTTGACAAAAAACACCTTTTAATGCTGTTTCTGGATCACAAAGTACTCTCTTTGAGAGAAATGACTTTCAAGCAGCCCATATTTGCATGAATATGGCAATGTCTTTGTAGCTAACCGATCTCTGCTGTTATTTTTCCCAGTAAAGAATGGCAAGACATTCAGCAACCTGATTGGTTGGCATGGATTGTGTTTGCTATAATAAAATACAACAAGGGCTGTCAAGACTTATTGCTTCAAACGAAGTGTACAGCATGGTTCCCCATAGCAGTCTGCATATGGAACCCTTTAAACATTCTTAAGAGACCCATTGGGGCTTCTAATTATTGTGAAACATCTCCTGGCAGAACCATTCCTACCCTTCCAAGAATGCGTTGTAAAAATAATTAGATGATGAGATTTAGATCGAAACCGCTAACTAGTGATTTAAGAGTTTTGCTCATGCCATATAGAAATCTAAGGAAATAAAATGCTGAAAATTTCTTCACATGAAAGGAAAACAATCCTCTGTGGTTCATATTTTGGGGGGAAGACAGAAAACGAACTTCTCTTTTCGTCCTTCCTTCCCTCTCCCCAACTTTAATACTTTGTTTCCTGTGGTTACATGAGGGGGTGGAGATGTTTCTTCATTTTCTAAACATTAAACCACTTGAGAATCTCTCTCCATTTCTGGGGAGTCTGCTATTAGAGAACAACTTGAGGAGCTTGCTTTAATCAAGCTTAAAAGCTACAAAGAAAAGAATCACATTTTATGGCTTTAGAGGCTAAACCAACATGTAGTCAATTTGGTGACATCACTTCTACAAAAAAAGCGAACATCTTTGTTTAATCAAAACAAACAAACAAGATTAGAAGTTTAAGTGCTGTGATTTAGGAAACATTCACATTTTGAATTAAATCCTGGAGGACTATGGACGTGGCAGTGATAAAATTCAATCACTTGAAATCTGGTGGCCAGCTTAATTGTTGTGTTAGTTTAAATGTGAAGATGAGTATTTTTGCATTTTGCCAAGGAAAATGAATTCCTAGTATATGCAGGTGTCATGGCTTTATTTGGTCCTCTTCCTTGTTTGTTATTTTCTTAATTAAGTCTTCAAATTGAGCTTTTCAACACCTAGATCCATAAAATGAATTTAAACAGAGCTGAGGGACCTATTTACATACTGTATTTTCTATTAGCTATTTGCGACAATGTAAGAAGGGCCACATCCCGCTAAATGTTATAGAAAATGCAGAGGCTCCCCTAAAGAGATTACAATACTGACAAATCAAAGAATAGGAGTGTCACCACACTGCCATCATTCCTGTCATTTAGTTTCACAATTTACATGCAATCACTGATCCATATCTCTGTGGGTATTCCTGTCCAGGCTCTATCTCAAATGTCTTCTTTCATCAAATTGTTTCTAAAATATGACCTTTCCCACCAGCCCCCCTGGCTACTACACAAAGAAGCTCACCTGACATCGCTGTGGGTTGAATAGTGCAGTGTCCTTCTTTCATGGCCTTGACAAATGCAGTCCTGACAAACAGCTGGTTCCTGTAGGTCATCACCCTATCCACACTGCTGTCTTGCTGCAGACCTCCTCCTCCTCCCTCATATCACAGGACAGCCACGGATGGACCTTCACTAGCAAGGAGGTTCCCAGCTGGTCTGCATGTGTTCTCCTTCTGTGGGCTTCCTAAGCACCTTTGTTCTTTCATGTCCTGCCTCTTACCTTTTGAAGGAGATCCCCGTAGGCATCAAGTTACCGGTTTTTTTTGTCCTCTCTTTAAGACACTTTTTTAGTATGATGAACACAGAAAACACCGGCAAGCTGCTGGCATGTTAGGGCCATTGCTTATTGTGTTCACAGATACGATGTCACTCATTTCTTATTGTCCTCAGCTGTTAGTCTGTGACCATCCCAGTTCTCTAGCTGTAGACTCTCAGCTGTGTCCAGGAGGAATTGATCTCTGTTCTCATTTACAGCACCTGGCACAAAGGGCTCTGGCTCCTAGATATACAGCAATACAAATAATCATAAATGAAAATAAATGAGTTGAGAAATTGCCTGCAGTCACACAGCAGGGCAGTGGCTGATGTAAGATTAGAAATTTTGGGACAGCTGTTTGGAAAACATGAGCCTTAGTCATCCTTTTCTAATTGAAAAATCATATTTGGGATGAAAATTTAAGCTGTAGCTGTAAAACTTGGGGACCTATCTTGCGAAGACTAGTTTCTATGATTTTTCTTACAACCATAATGCAGACAAGTCCTGCAGAGCTGGTTTTAGGCATGTGGCAAAAGCTGCACAGAAAATTTTTTTGTTGGCTTCCTTTCTCCTTCTTCTCAATGTTAAGGCTTTGCCAGTGTCACATCCCCTCATCTGCCAGAGGTAGAAAGTGTTGAGTCACATCTCTGACCCACGCACAAACCAAGCTTGTTAGCGAAAGGCATCTCTTTTGACCTTCAGGTCACTCTCACACATCAGTGGTTAACTGCTGGCAATAGCTGGGCCTTTGGGAATTGCAAGATAATAACTTTTTTTTTTTTTAAATACTGGGAATTTTTTTATTTAAACTCTGTTAGCTCATTACTGCATGAGATTAAACAGAATTCTGACAGTGTTATGAGAAGTAGAGGACCCAACGACATACCTTAAATCCGGCAAACTGTACTGTTCACTGATCTGACCGACTTTACTGTGCAAAGGCTGAAGTTTAGTCCAGAAGTTACTGTTTGCAGTTTTGCCAGCAGCACTATTTATAGTTTCAATCAATTTGAAATACATCAGAGTTGGACAATGCTGCTGTGCATGTGTGCAGGTGGAGAACACATTTATATCCATCTACAGCCTGTACAGCCTCCATTCCACAAATTTGTCAGAGCTAACCCCTCTGAATAAACTTAACTAGTATGTTTAAAGCCTCCTCATCCCCAAGAACCAAGAGAAACTTGACTGCTTCATGGACTGGGGATAGTGCTCGGAAATAACTTCCTGGTTGTTTGAGTGGCCTCATCTCCTTAGCCGATAGGAGCAAATTTACAGTCTTCATTTAAGGACAGAAAAAGAGAGTTTTCAATTTAAAATGTAGTAAATTTCTCGATGAGTGGAAGAATGAGGTTTTATGACAACTTCCAGTTAAAGTCTGAAACACACTTCTGCACAATGATGAGACAAAGAAATTGGCTTCATCAGATTGTGTATTAGACAAGGCTTAAACTAAAAAAGAAAAAAAAGAGCATGTGCAGGTACTTGCTAGTTAAAGTGACAGCAAGAAGATTTCATCTCATCTAACTCAAGTTGTCTGCAGCTGCAGCTGTCCACAGATAGATGATTGCTCCAGGCTGCTTAACAGCAAAGGCAGAAAAATAAGCACTTTTGAGCCATGATTCATGTGATCTATATTAGAAAGCTACATTGGGATGACATGAATCACAGTGGAGAAGAGATTATGTTCTTCATTCATTGTAAAAATATAGGCAAGCAGCTCAGGTAAACACATCAAGATTCAGTCACAATAACATCTATCTCCGGGCACCTCAGATGACTGTTAGGGAGCAGACTCAGTGTGTAGATCATTTTGTTCAAAGGAGTTTTCAGAAGAGGCTGCTCAGCTTTTTAAGTGCCTATATATGTTTGTCTTTTACTAGGAAACTATTGTTTTGGTAAAATTTTCTGCACTATCCGTTTTTCATGTGCTTGCAAAATTTCAGAATTTAGGACCTGTAACAAACTTCAATTCTTAAATCATCCTTTTGGTAATTCAATAATTTATCATTTGTATGTTTTCAGTGAATGAAATATCTTTTAAAATTTTGATAGTACTCTTTTAAAATTTTGGTAGTAAAACTAAGCACATCTACAGTCGTATGCACTGTCAATGTCTATAAGTCTTGCAGACCTTCGTAAACTTTTCAGCCACCCTGACCTGAATTCTTAAGTTTATAAAGAAGTATTTTGTGCAGAGAAGTTTGATAAAAGCAGATGACCAGGTGTTCACATTTTCCTCAAAGGGGGAACACAACGGGATAGAATTAAAATCCAGTTGGGAAAACCTAGGTTAAATGGTATGAAAAACCAGATAAACTCTGAGGGTAGTGGTGTACACTGCCAACAGGGGTCATGGAATCACCATCACCTGACTGTTCAAGACTGGGCCACCCAACTATTTAGGAATGGCTCAGAAGTAAAGTAATCAATCCTACTGTGATGCAAGGAGATGGACTTCATGACCTACCAGCAGTATCTTCCAGTCTAAATGAGCCCATTTTTCATGGGGCTAATAAAAAGTCAAAGGGAAAGCCTTCTGGGAAAAAAAAAAAAAAGAATTGAAAAACAGCACTTAGAATTTTTAGTTTGTTCCTTTTCTTTACCAGACTTACTTTAAATACCAGATAAAAGAAGAAAAAAAAATCAAAAGCATTGCATCTAATCTTTTTATTGTTTGAAATTATGTTTGTAAAACATTAGCTTTGAGAGATAGCTTAGCAGAGATTCAGATCCAAGTTTTACACCAGAACTTTTCTCTATAGAGGGATAAATCAAACCTCAATAGCAACAACTAGTCCAGATCTATGCAATATTTTTTTTTGTCTTGGACCTGTCAAGTATTGGGAATATAATTGCCCTCTTTTTACTTATCCAAAAGCATGAATTTATCATCTCCTGCTTGCATCAAAACTGTTCTGTGGCAAAATTCTTCAACGAAAGATAAAAATTAGATACTTAAATTGTTGGGTATCACTCAGTTCTCCAGCTGAGCAGTCAGAGTGGTAGTATAAAACTCTCCCTCCTCTTTACAGACTACAAAAGATAAATTTAAAGGACAGATCTTTTCAGACTCCAAAATCATGTTCAGTATTTACCTGTGAGTGTCAGGGCTGAGAAGTGTTAATATGCTAAGTGCAATTTTATTAGGCAAGCAGAACACTCCCTTTGCCTGTAAATTCTACTGCAACGAGATAAAAATTAATCCGGTCAGTAGGTGAACTCTACTGTTCTGTGTTGTCTGAACTTCACATACAACAGATTCATACTTTAGCAATCAAATATTAGGTCAGTGTAATTCCAGTTCCTGGGAATATCCCTGTGACAAAAGAGAGAGATATTACTTAAAATAATAATTTAAAAATATATTTGATTACTATGTTACATAATTTTAAATGTACAGTGACAGGAATTGTACACCTCTATGCTTTCAGCCCCATGACATGTAGGTAACACGTATTAGTGTCAATGTAACTTTCCCATGCATTTTTAGAACCCCTAAGAGCAGTTTTATTTCCTGGAAATTATTGTTGTAGAGCTGACGTAAATAGTGCAGATCAAATGTATTGGTAATCACAATTTTAAATTGGTCTGTGACAGTGTTCTAATAACTCAGTTCCCAAATATTCAGGCAGTCATTATTTCAATACAGCTTTTAATGTCTAACTAAAGAATAGCATAAATAAAATCTGCAGCTGTTGCATTCTAAAACTTGCTTTCCAGTAAAAAAAAAAGTTATATAGTTTTCTAAACCTTTTTAACCTTGGCAGCAATATTTCAAACTAACAGTTTATTCAATTAAAAAGGAACATTTAAAAACAGACAATATTTTTTAAGTATCTTAGCAACAGGTGATTGAATCCTTGCCTGGAACTATGAGACAAGTTTTGCCAAATGGGCTGCATTCTAACGATATCTTTCATATAGCAAATGGAATAAATCTAATATTGTTTTGGACAAGTTACATAAATTACATCATAATACAAAATTCTTTATGTGTTTTCAACAACAATAGATGATGGACCCATGAAAGAAGTGAGAAAAGAGTACATTATTTTGTCTTCTCCAGCTGTGGTAGTTAAAAGCAGGTAGCGAGTTCAAATATTTGGCCTCAAAATCTTTGCTTGAATACTTCTCCTGCCTTTCACACATACAGACAGCGTACAAGCTCCAGCTCTGTCCCTGAGGTTATTTCATGGATTAAGGGAGAATCTTTAAGGAAAGATACATGAAGAGTGTTGGTAAGGTACCTTGTGTCCTTGTTAAAATGTCTTCTGAGGGGTGGTTGAATGAGGACATGACACTAAACTTCTGTAAAATCAGCATAGATCACATGCAGTTTTTCGGATTTTGAGACAGGTCTCTGGAGATTGCTCCCTACCTCTGAAATACTCCCCTAAAACTGTCAGTGTCTGGTATGGGTACCATACTATGATGTCACAAGTTCTTATCCTAAAGAAACCGAGCAAAACCAAAAATGCTACCACCAGAGCTTGTTCTTTACTTGAAGCTTGCTGCTACACATGTATATGAAACAAAAATGTTCTTTTGCAAGGTGTCAATCCAATACCAATGAACAAAAACTAACTGTCTATGACCAGAAGAGTGAGAAAACAGTGAGAATGAGGTTGAACAATGCTTAGGCATTATGGGCTCAACTCTTTCAGAGATATCACAGTAACAATAAAAACACCTCCTTTTGGAAAAATCTTTTATTTTGTAACACCACAGTGGGCTCAGAGTGCAAACGCATATGTGTACCGAAGATATTTTGTCTCCCAGCCCACTGTTGTCCCCATCTTAATCACAGGCATTTTTTCTGTTTCACAAGCATTTTTTCTGTTTCCAGAGACGCCTGCATACTTTTGCCTCCTTTGCCAGGGGAATTCTTAGGGAAATGCAAACAACATGAGCTGTGACCAGAAAGTCCTGCCTGAGGGAAACGTGAACTACTGTAGACATGAACGTGTGACATGGCTACTCTATGGCCAGGACCAATCAGTTGTCTCTTAACAGTAGCACAACTTCTTACCAAGGACACCCTTCGCTCCCACACTCTCCCACTGAAAACTTCTTTGTAGGAGGAAGGGTAGTTAGACTAGACTAGACTAGAATAGAACGGAAATTTTAGTTGGAAAGAACCAACAGTGATCATGTAGTCTAACTGCCTGGTCACTTCAGGGCTGACCAAAAAATAAAACATGTTATTAAGGGCATTATCCAAATGCCTCTTAAACACTGACAGGCTTGGGGCATCAACCACCACCCTAGCAAACCCGTTCCAATGTTTTACCACCCTCTCTGTAAAGAAATGCTTCCTAGCATCTAGTCTGAATCTCCCTGGATGCGGCTTTGAACCATTCCCATGTGTACCATCCCTGGATACTAGGGAGAAGAGCTCAGCACCTTCCCCTCCACTTCCCCTCCTCAGGAAACTGTAGAGAGCAATGAGGTGTCCCCTCAGCCTCCTCTTCTCCAAACTAGACCAGCTCAAGGTCCTTAGCTGGTCCTCATAGGACATTCCTTCTAGTCCTTATAGGAGCTTTATTGTCTCATCTTGACACAGTATATTAAAGATGTTATCCCATCTAGGGGAATTTCTTCAAGCCTAAAATTATGATAGTGTGCAACTGTCTATCCTGACTCTCATTTTTCTTCCACCCAGTATGTCTCATCTATCTGCCATTCACAAAGCACATATCAACAGAACACACACAGAACACATCTAATACTCTTCCAGAAAAGCTATGCCAGTGCTTTTCTTTGTTGTGAAACCAAATGTGTTCTCCATCCACAAATCATAGAAATGAAACTTCTTTGCCCTTCAATTTCCATCTTATAATATTGTTCAGCGTTTCACTATCTGCCACTAGCAGAAGTCAATAACTAAAGGTCGTACATAAAGATCGTTGACATCAACCGAAAAAAAATATACGTGAAAGCTCTTCTGTGAGTTAATTATTTCTTTTTATCATGAGCAGTATGGTTTAATAAATAGAATATTGGACTGCTAAACACTGGGTTATATTTTTAGCTTTGCCTCTAGTTTTCAGAAAGATGTTGGCAATTCACTTTTCTTTGCACCTGTTTCCCCTTTGTAAAATCATGGGGTTTTTTTGACTTGATCTTTCTGATCTCCATAAAACTTAAATATTATTATGCCACAATCCTTCAGTAAGCAATCTGCTTTATAAAATTTCTGTTAAAAATAATTTGTGAAAAATGTCCAAGTATACTGTACTTCAAATTGGCTTTTTTTTTTTGCTTGTTTTTTAGTTGAACACAGTTCAGTTTTGACTTTGAAAGGAAAGTTAAGGGTATGTATATATTTATATGGGTCACAATTTCTCAGGAAGTTCTAATATGAATGTATGTGGAATGTTACATATTTGTTTTGCTGCTTAAAACAATGCAAGTGCTAGTTAAAGTGAGTGAATATTTGGAAAAATAAAGTAATTCTATACACTTTAAAATTAAAACAATGGCATATATTCTGTTACTGCCAGATTCCTGTCATCCTTTAATTCAGCTTTTAGTCATAGGATATCTCTAATAGGATATTTTCAGACTTTTAATGTTGAAAACAAGTTATAAGCCATATTCATACCAGCTGTATCATTGGGAGGTAAATGAATCAAGTATTTCAGTGCAATAAAAAGAAATAAAAAGTGTGATATAGCTGAAATAACATGGAGACAAAGATGTACTTTCCCTTCTTTCCATTTCTTCATCACAATTCAAAAAGTGTCACCATTTTGGAGGTGAGTAAGGAGATTTTCATACACAGATAGTCTGTTTGCAAAGAATGAAGTGTTACCCACCTCACATAAGCGAAGAGCATTGTGTCATGCCGAGTGATGAGCTGTTCTCCTTTGCCACTGACAGTGCGTCGTGCTATGCATTCCAATGTACAGCAAGACGTGTTAATGTGTCAAGTCACGCTTGCTTGGAACACCTCACTGGGTTCATAAACACTAAATCCTGCACATGCACAAGAGAGAAAATCTGAAGAGAATGAAGCAGTGTCAGTAGAAGAGTCCAAACCAGTACTGAAGGTGAGGTTGAGGGCAAAAAGGTCTGGAATGGAGACCTATAGAGAATCACAAAAAATATTTTTTTTCCATTCCAGAAGCTGTTGCCTGAAAGACATGTACAGATGGTATGCATCCAGCAAAGCCACAGGGGGTTTTGATGGGTCAGTGGTAAAGAACCTAAAACAGACCAAAGAAGTTGTAAGGCTGCATTAAGGTCTCTTTAAGGTCTGTGTTTGCTCAGTCCAGAAAGTTAATGGTGAGAAATTTTAATGGGGAAATGGGAGGAACATCTTTTCTTACTGAATGTCTATGCCGTTAGAAGAAAATGGAGCTCACAGCAATTGCCTAGATGTCCTGTGAAGAAAAGGGTGAACTTAATCTGGAGATAGGCTGGGGAATAGATGAACAGGTTAATCACTCATTTATCCAGGTTCATTTAAAAGTTTGGAAAACTTCAAGGAAATTAAAAGTTCAGCTAAAAGTGATCAGCTTGGATTTACATTTAAAATGGTCAGGATTTTGATGAGTAAAACCCTCTGATGTAACACACTGCTTTATTTTTAACTGATTTCAACTAAAGAAACATGTCTGTTTGCTTATGTTCAAAAGCACTCCATCCTTGCACCAGAATAAACTGAAAAGAGGTTTCTTGCAAGAGTTTTTCAATTGTGCTCCCGTCCCAGACAACTTCAGTAGGATATATGCTGGTGCTTGTCCAAGAGCTGCCCTAAAACAGCTCATACATTCCCCTGACTGTAGCTTGAGGAATCCTCACTCAGGACAGAATTGTCAGAGAGAAAACAATATCCAGCTGAGATCCAAGGTGGATGTCTCACTAGCTGGATCACAATCTTTCCAGAAGAGAAGCACACAACTCCAGTTTTTCTCTCCCCCACTTCTTCCCATGAAGGGAAGACCAGGACTAGGGTAACTAAGTCTTTACCTTTCCCATGATGTAAACATTTTTTTGGTTGTTGTTCTGATTTGCTTTAATTTGCAAAATGTACAATATATAGACTTTAACTAGAATGTCCCAGGTTCTCACATGGTAAATAACGATATTGTGAGCTCTTAAAAATTTCCTGGAAAATGGCAGGATTTTTGTTAGAACTGGAGCTAGTCGTGTGATTATACAAAAAATTTCAGACCTGCTGGTCTGCTTGGAGAAACCATCCTCCATTTTGCTGTCTGTCCCAGTATCTGGTTCCTTTGGTCAAACAGCTTATTAAAGGTATTCCATCAAATATTCACAAATTCTTTAAACAACCTGACAGCAGTCTCACACAGATGAGAAAGGAGCATAAAGGACCACTGCCTCTGGACAATTTAGTCTTTCCTGGTTCCTCTCTTCTGAAAAAGCAAGTTAGTTCCTGCATGTTCTTTCTACCTCTGTTCCTATCACTTTTGTAACATCTAGTACAGAACAGAGTGAGGAAGTACCTATTGCTGCTTCCTCTTCACATCTCTACCTAATAACTGTGTTTGCTTTGAAACATTATTACAGTTCATGTTATTGACTCTGTAGAAAAGCCTACTTTTATTTTATCTCACGGTTTCATTCGGACTTACATTGTTGGCCATGTAAATGAATTAAAGGCAGTGCTTCAAAGTCACCTCATATAAAATGAAGGCAAATTTTCTTAGCAGCTAATCTACCAGTCGTAAAAAAAATAAGAGTACTTAGAGTATTAACTAGGAACTATTGATATAAAATTATTGTAAATATCATCATGATGTAATTGCAACAAGTTGGAGAAGTCTACAGACCCACAGAAAGTATTAATTCAGGGTTTTTCCTATAATCTGACAACAAGATAATATTTTAGAAATCAGAAGCCTGTATTCAGATGCCCATGTTTTAATAACATTGTATTCTACTTTTAAAGGAAAAATTAGAGAATCTTTCCCCTTCAGCAGTGGCAATGGAATAGTCTGCTGGAAGTTCCATTCCATGACATTTCTTTTCCAAAATGAAACGTCTGAATGTTCTGCCAATCACACAGTCCAGTTGGCCAAATATTCTCTGTTGCTTTGTACAGGAATATGGACACGTGTTCAATGCTGGGCACTTTTGAGAAATTCAGCTTAGAAAATATCACTGATTGGTACAACGAACTTCACCATCTGGAATTTGCTAAAACAGCACTATTTGTTCCTTGTGTCATTTGTATATCAAGGTGGTTCTTGATCCTAGTGTGCACATATTTAAACTGAGGTAAAGTTTCAGGAAATACTCTTTTTTTTTTTTCCAGTTTATTTGTGTGTAAATATTTAAAACTATCTTTTCCTGTATTTTCAAATGCATAAAAACATTGCACTCTCTGTGCTTCAGGAAAGTATATTTTTGGAAAGGGCATCAGGATCATTGTCTTCCATCATTCTGATCCTCTGAGCAGACCACGTATATTAGATGTAGAAGATGCATACAGAGAACACAACCTGTTCAGTTCCTTTTCAACACAGCTGGGTGGAGAACAGCCCTATCCACTATTCTTTGCTCAGTTCAGGAAACCCCCAATACCTAGAATATTTTTAAATGAATTCTTATTTATTTTATTTAAATTAGATATGGAATATTTTTGAGTTGCCTAGTGTGGTGTAGGGAAAACAGTAAATGTATCTTAGTAACTCCATATTCCTATAAGGTATAGGACGGACAACACACATGCCTGGGTGATTCTAAGAACCCACAGATTTAACTGATTCCAGCTGCTTTATGCAGTGTTCAGATTCTCTGATATTCAGATCACTATGAGCTACCTACTAACTTCAATCTCTGAAATCAAAGAGGAGAGCAAAGATCTCAGGATGGAGAAGAAGCAAAAGCTTGTTCTTTAAAAACAAAAATTTCTTATCTGTAATGCACCTTTCTGTGTGCCTTTCAAGTGTATATTGTCCCTAAATTTCCATTTAATTTTTTTCCCATTTTGTTCTATGGAGATTTCGGTTAGGATTTTTTTTTTTTTTTTTTTTTAAAGCTGAAGCATGATTCCAACTGAATTAGTCCAGAGGGTGTCTTTGGGAGAAGACCCAAAGAGGTGACTGTGGAGAAGACAAATCATTAGATGAAAACACATGTTGCCTGTGAGACATGTCACCCTTAAGAGCTAACTATGATGCAGAACGGAGTTCTGCAGCCCACTAACTTGCTCTCTGTCAGGCAGCTGAAATGGTGGTGAGACAGAGCTGCTGATGATGATAGACAATAGCAGAGCCCTGGGAGGGGGAATTTGAAGGGGCAGCAGCAGAGGATGAAATGTCAGGAGGAACCCAGAGGCGGGCATGAGAGGCAGTAACAGTACTTTGCATGGTTCAGCTCACGAAAGGGATGAAGGAGGAAACAATGGAGCTTACCCAATGGCAAGGTGGAAAAGCCAGTGCAATGTGCAATGCCTGAACATGAAGGAACCTATAATGACACTGCTGTACAAGACACTACATTGAACTATGTCACTATTGAGCTAGTTTTAAGTGAACTGGAAGGCTTAGACCCATGCACAGGAGGGCTATAGACATATAGCACAGTGTGGTGTAGGTATCGGCTCACTGGCCCACTTCTTGGAAGTTGTGCAACTGTGTCAGGATGACATTGCTCTCTGTTTGTTTGGCTTACACATTCAGATGTGTTCATTCAGTTTTTGGCTCTATGAGTAGTTCATTCAGTGACTGTTCCAGACCCATCATTTCACAATCAATTACTGAGTGAGGGCAGATGCTAAGAACTTTTTTTAAAAATACATTTCTTACAGATATAAGATACATTATTACATTTTGATGCTTGGGATTCAGAGGGAAAATCTGGCAAAAAAAAGTCATTCCCAGTTATAGACAAGTGGCTGCTTTTCAATAATTACTCATTAGAAGACTCTAAAAAATATGTCTGTATTTCGTGCCACCATGGTTTGTATTATTTGTAACTTAAGCCTTGATCTTATATTTTGACCACCTGGATGAGTACTGCATTTGTACTTGCTGGGGTTCTGAATACAGTAGAGTGAAGGATGTATTTGCGGGTTTGAAGTCACACATATATTTTTACCTGTCAGATACCCTGTTCAAACGTTAATTACCTAGTAGTTGCTAGGTATCATCACTAATGTGTTATCATTAAATGTGGTTCCCTAATCAAAATTCCGTAGATCCATTCCTGAGCATTTAATGCTGTAGGAAACAGAAAATGACACTGGAATAAAGATCTATCTTTCACTAGTAAATGTAGTGGTTTTGAAATTACGAAACATTTCAGTGACAATACAAGAATTAAAGTTGAATAATTCATAGCTGCAAGACATACAGTCTAACCAGTGTACAGGCTGCCTTTGTAGTCTATAATAGGAACATATTTTAATATGCTTTTCTGTTTCAAAATAGAGATGAAAACAATTATGACAACATTAGGAAAAGACACACAGTCCTTAAAAGCAATTTGTGCAAGCAGATAGTACATGAAAAATATGATGCAGCCAACCTGATGAAGTTTTAATTTAAAAGTAACTTGTTTATGTAGTTGTTGATTTTAAAATGTTAGAAGCCAGATAAAAACTCCTCCAAACTTCTTGTATAGTTGAGAAACATTTGCAAAATACTTTCAGAATGAAAAAATGAATAAAATAGATAGCAAACCATAGTGGTTTACGAAAGTATTAGAAGTATCTTATGTCAGTGATACCTACTTTGTTCCTCTCACTTTGGACCTCACAGACTGATAAGAAAGGAAAAGCGTTATAACCCAGAAGTAAAACTGTTGCATGATTATAACCCTGACAACCTCCTCCTAATGAGCTTCCCTGCAGACAGAGAGAAGAAACAGCTTTGATCTCTCAGAGTGAAGGATCTGAACGAACCACTGTTTTAAGGAAAGGAATCTGATTAGGTCTACTCTCCTAGTAATCAAAGTCACAAGCTACCATTTGAGGTATTTGTGAAATTCAGATAAGATTAGTTGCTCCTTGGATAAGCCACTGCAGTCAGCAGGAGCTAATTTTGTCTGGGATATGACCACAGGAAGTATCGCAATGGGAAATGAAGAATAGTCTTGGTGAAAATTTTACAGGGTAGAGCACCTCCTACTAGAAAATGTAAATCAACGTTCATAATCACTGTCATGATTAACAATTCTATCTCATCAACATCATCATCATTATTACCATTATTTGACATTGTGTTTTAAGCTGTAAGAAATTTAAATGAAAGGCAGTCCCATCTCTAAGTAATTCAAATGATAAAAAGAAAGAACATATTTATTTCTTATGACAACTCCCCTGGAGTTTGTTAAACTGCCTTTTTTACACTAGAGCCATATTTCTCTTGAGAATACCTCTTACATTTGGTAAACATGGATATTAAACAGATGTACATATATATATATATGATGAGTAATAAATAAGCTGATAACTTATAAGTTTCTTCTCCCTTATGATTTCTTTGCACCACTGGAAACGGGATAGAATGGCATCTCCAGAACTGTCAGGCTGGAAGGCAAAAATAGACATATTGGTGCTTTTTTCAGATCATTTATGGAAATGAGCATTTAGAGAACCAGGGGATATCTGAATGAAGAACATAAGAACATCTCTGCCTGAGAAAAAGTGTTTTCTGAACTGAACCACAGTTCAGGTCTCGGCCAGAACATCTCCTTGATGCCATATTTTCTATGGCCAGCAAACAACACACACAGTATGTAGCTTTTTTTCTGATTGACGATTTTAATCGGGACACCCTTGAAAAATGAGAATGGACATTTAGATATACAAAGCAAGTAAGATGGATTTCAGTTAAGTAAAAGAAATCCAAACTGTTAGTTTTGGGTTGTTCTAAAATTTTAGAATAAATAGCCTTTTGTAAAGTAATAATAATTGTTTTATTATGTAAAAAATAAACAGATAAAATCTGTTCAGCAAAACTCCACTGTTAAACAAGTGTATTCTCCTGAACAAAGTCTGACACTTAATGGTCACACAATGGACCTAGAATTTTTTTTTTCTTTTGAAGCTATTATAAAACACCTCCATTAATATCCATCAGATTTTGAGACAGATTTGTAGGGGATGGGGGGAGGTTACGGAGATCAGTGACTCATTTCAGGTTGTCACTGTTATTTGGGGTCAGCCAGAAGCAACTGATAAGGGAGTATTATCTGCTAGGAGAAAAGGAGGGCAAGAAAAGGCTTATGTTTTGTTGTTCCTTTAAAATGAATTACCCCCATCAAAATGCAGCCTTGAGAATTTAATTAAGCAGCTGCCTAAATACTGATATTTACGGATGTTAGGCATCCTGTGTCAGCCTACTAAACAAATGGTACAATAAAGATGCAAACTACTTTGTTTGATTGAAGACTGAGCTTTTTTCACTACTTAGTCCTCAAACCATCTGGCTGTGTTTGGTGAATGTGGGATGGTAGCTACTCAAACTCTTATCTAATGATAAGACTCTCACTGTCAAACATGTGCACCAGAAAGCAAATATTACACTCTTTTAGACTTATAAAGTCTGCTTATTTCTCAAGTGAAAGAGTATGTTTTGAAAACAACAAATTCCAGGGCCTAAATGATAATATTTTTCAGTGATCTAAAGTTTCCAGATCTTTCAGTGTAAATTCAGAAACAGTGAAATTTCTTCAAGAAGCAGTATTCATCCGATTACACTTAGAGGACAAGATAATTTGAGGTTTCTCAGTTATTACACAACCATCTCCAAACCGAAAGAGGGACTGATTCTCAACACTTTATGAATAACTGGGCCTTCTTCCAAGTTGGGCTTTGGGTTGTTTGGGGTTTTGGGGGGGGCTCAGATACCTGAAATTAAAAGCCATTCATGAAAAAGTCGTCTCTAGGAATTCAGTTTCACAGCCCTTCACAACTTTGTCTTTGCCAAAAATCACACATCACTTCATTTCCTTGTATTCTTTCTCTACAGTACCAGTCTACACTGCTTCCACTTTCATTTCCAACAGTGTTGTCCACACTGCCACTTCAAATTAGGACTTTTTTTCTAGCACCCCTCCTCATCTGATACCATTTCTTAATTTACTTTCCTTTCAACAGCTCATTTTTTTTATGGTCTCTAACAAGAAAATTCACAGGCAAATCCACATTCTCTAGCAGCCTTATTTCTAACTTTCACATGAAAAAAATAAGTGTAGACTGTAGGAAAAAAACAAATGTGCTATTGACCCTTGTAGAGACACCTGGGTACAAGGAAGAAGAGCTATATGAACACAGCCATGCTCTATGTGAATCGTTAGCAGTTGTCCATGGATTACCAAGGAGCCACAAACTACACTGCAGGTGTCACCTGTCAAAACTATTTACCCAAATTGTCCTGACTTAGAAGAGAGTTTCTGCTTAGATAAATATGATCCTTCCAAAAGCTTGAATTAAAAATATTGGTTTAGTCTATATCTAATGGTGATATTCATATTAGTGACTAATTCAATGTAATAGAGCAGATAAGTATGATAAAGCTGCTGATGCACATGTCTCTCTTATATGAGGCTGAGGATACTTCTTCAGACTAGATTTAGCCAAGCCTTCAGGGCTCACTGTTTCTACGACACACTCATTTCACAGCTTTCTGGGAGAAAAAGTGTTCAGTGGAGACAGTAAATTATGAGTTCACACATCTGCAGGCATCAAATACCAAATTTCTTATTAAATTGAAAATTAATATAGAAACAAATGTAATAGCTTGATTTTTTTCTGTTGAATATGATTTGTTTTTACTGGCACTGTACTCTTATTTTTTCTCCTTTTACAATTAATGCTTTTCTGAAAAGAGTTCATTACTTTCCGAAGGTCATTCTTCTTTTAAATTGTTTGATGAAGTTTGAAAGAATTTAGTTTCTTCAAAAGAACGGTGTGCATCGGATGTTGATCCTTCAGATAAAATCAGATAGGATGTCTGTTGATTGCAGGACTTAACTTTCACCAAGTGCTTCTACTGAGGTTTTTTGTTGTTTTAGGGTTTTTTCTCTTTTCTTTACTGGAAGAAAGAGAATGCTGTTCACTGTATGTCTGCATTTGGCTCTGAAAAGGGCAGACCTCTGCCTCCAAAGGGAAGGATAGTTCAGCCTTTTTCTATTGGTAAATGAGAAGTGGCTGCTGGAATGGAAATACTGAGGTTCAGAAACTCTGATGTAAAACACTAAGGGATGAATCTCCTGTTATTGGACACTCCTATGTGTATGGTTATTTTTTGTAACACAGAACGTTAGAACACATTGGTCTGTACTCCTAGGGTCACAGATTTAAGTGATGCTCCCTACGTTGCAGTGATGCTCCCATCCAAGTGGACACTGGCTGCCTGCTAACTGACCAACAACTGCACAGTCAGACCTTATGCTTTTCCCATCTATGTTATTTCCGGATTTATAACATGAAAACAGATTAAATACCAGATGAGTTCATTTTACAGGTGCATAAATATAAAAGCTGCACTCCAAGAATGTGCACTGACTGTAGTGTGCACTAGTTTCTTTGGCAAAAGTGAGGGGAAGTAAACAAAATCGTTACCTAGAGTATATACTTGCATATTCCACAGCAATATAAGTATGCTATAAGCACTGGAAGACAGACTTCTTAAAGCTGAAAACATCACAAAGCAAGTGAATATTGAGCAGTCTGGTCCCAAATCACTACTTTATGCACAAGCTCAGTATCAGCTATCATATTCCACAAACTACATCTGTAAACCTATTTTAGGTGTAAAACGAAACCCAGCTTTTGCTATTGGCTCTCAAAGGATTGTCCCAAATGAAAATCTTTGGAACATCTGTATCCAAAACTGACACACAAAGAGAACTGGTTTGAGAACTGATTTGCCTGAACCTGGTATGTAGTGTTGATAAATTTATATCAAAGGGCTGTGGGATTTTCATGAGGAGATCTGACTTTCCTTTGGCTGTTACAACAACCAGTAAGATTTGTAACTGCTGGCTAAGGGACTTGAGAGGGATTCAGTTTCGAACCGCAAGAAAAATGCATGCTTCTTTTCAAGATGAATCTAAATTATTACCATTTCATAATAATTACCATTTCATAAGGAGCCTTCAGTTTTCAATACCTACAGAATACAGCAAAGTGTGGGTTGTTTCTTTCTTCTCTTAAGAGGTTTAAAATTGATCTTGTGTTAGTAGGTTAAATGCACTCACTTCTAGAAGACATGACAGCCTGAAGTAAAAAAAGAATTTAAAGGTGAAAGGGTTATCAGCTGTAGAAAATTGTCTTCACACCAGTCTCCTGCAATTGTGGGCAGATGAATTATGTGATTTTAAATTAGATCTCTTTGGTATACTTTCCATATTAAAACAAAAATTAATACAATTTTTTCAAAAGAATTCCTGTCTTGCATTTGTCCCTCACATATGCAAATAAAGATTTTTTTTTTGTTTTAAAAGAGAATGTTTTTATAAAAGCCTTTAGCTTTTTCCTGAAAAGAAAGACCTACATACCATGTTTTGTTTCTAATTCTAATGTTCTTGTGCATGCATGAGTGTGTATCTATTTCGATGTGCCCAGACACATATATATTTTCTGTGCATCCATGGAAAATACAGATATCCACACAGGCAGAAAACCAATAGTCAAACAGTCTGGTTTGAAGTCTTTTGAACTACAGACGCTTTAAGCAGAATTCGTCAGGGTTAGGTCAAATTCTTTGATCAGCTCATTTTTAAACAGTAGTAGATCTCAGTTTTATTAGATGTACTTTATAAAGGCAATCTTGCTGCTGTTATGCAGTAAGTGTTGTTTTTGTCTGTCAGCTTTAAAGCATGTTTCAGAAGATTTTCTTGCTGTTATGGATAAACATTAAAAAGAAGAAGGAAAAAAAAACCCCAAACCAAACCAAATCTCCTCTGTCTCTTCAGCATAGCTGCATTCAGCTGGGAATTCCATGCGGTTTTATAGACTTCCCATTTTACCATAGGCAAAGCCATTATTCTGTGGTGAAATATTTTCTTCTTCTGTAAGAAGTGAGATTAAAATAAATAGAAGTATTAGTGGAATGCCATGTCCATGAGTGAACTGTGAGAGGTAGGGATTGAACTAAGGCACTGAGCAAATAAAGCTTTTCCCTCTCCATGTTGAAAGACCCCAAGCTCGCAGGCTAAGTGGGAGCAGGAACTGTGCAAACCCCCAGGAGTCATTTCAAGCCTCACACTTGCCCACAATATACCTTGGATTTGCCTTACAAAGCCTTGTCACGTAGAGGAAGATTATGAAAAGGAAGGAGGATAACAGGATCCCTGACTCCACAACCAGGACTAGATGGATGCATCGACTGAGTGCCCCTGACAGGTAAAGAATAACGTCACCACTTGGAACTTGACATGTCATTAGTAAAACTGAAATGAAAGTCTCAGCCTGAGTATGGGCTCAGATTAGATCATTTTAGCAACCTGAGTAACTCCCAGCCCTTTCTCTAGCCCTGAGACAATGTCACGTCATTTTAGCAACCTGAGTAACTCCCGGCCCTTTCTCTAGCCCTGAGACAATGTCACACGTTGACCTCATCCCTCATACTCGAACTTCCTGCCCCCGAAAGCAAAGCAGTGCATTCACGCCATCCATGGGCAATGGACTCTGCCCAGTGCCAGCTCCCAGGCTGTGCCCAGCGCAGTCTGAGCAACTGCCCACACCTCCAGCCAGCACTGAGCCGAGGACCACTCAGGGCAGGTGGCTGAGTTTCCTTGTGTGGTTTGTTTTACTACCACATTGACAGGCCTCAGTCCCCTGGCTGTCTCTTCTCGTCACACTCGGTGATGCTTCTGATTTCTGCCTCAGTTTCCTCCTGGGTAGCATCATAAGAATATTTATTACTGAAGAACTGTATGAGGACAACATATAACAGCACCTGAGAGTTGCTAAAACAAAGAGTATGAGGAAGAAACTTGGGCTAAATCAGATGTGAAACTTAAAGATCATTTGCTTTTGTGAACAAGGCTAAGCCAGTTCACAGAGTCGTGCCTCAGACCACAGGAAAGCAGGTGGGAGTTAAAACAGACAAAAATGCAGAAATGAATAATGAGGCACATTACAAACATACAAGCATACGAAAATCTGAGGTGCTTGGAGCTCTACAGAACCAAACAGGTTGTATTCCTGACCTAATCATACCAGGTAGCTGAAGTTTGATACTCCATATCCAAGTTTCTCTGGTTTTGGATAGATGGTGTAAATAAAGTTACAAGGCCTGTTGTTGGCGAGCAGGTCCGCAGAAAAGTCCCGAGGGTCCAGGCAGGGGGAACCACAGGCTCCAAGAGTGTGCAATGGCAGCAGCCAGGGCCACCAGCAGGCTGCAGGCCAGGAGGTCCAGGGTGGGCATTGTCCCTGGAGCACCTGCTCTGCGAGAAGGCGAGGGGGGAGCTGGGCCTCTTCAGCCTGGGTAAGGGGCAGCGCCGGTGGTCCCAACAGCAGCCAGCCTGTGCCTCAGGAGAGCAGCTAGAAGGGGGATTGCTTAATGCAGTGCTTGGCAAGAGGACGAGAGACAAGAGGGGTTCGGCTTGGGTATACTCAGAGGAGAAGATGTTCAGGCTCCATCCTTGGAGGTTTCTAAGACCCAACTGGAAAAAGCCCTGAGCAACCTGGTCTGACCTCATAGTTGATGATGCTCTGACCCTCCCAAGGTCCCTTCCATCCTGAATTATTCTGGGAACCTATAATCTTACAAGTTCCAACTGAACTGCTGGTAATCAGTGTTTTGCGTGTTTATTTGCAGTAAAGGCTCCAACCTTCTTAAATCAATCATAAAAAACATAGTTTTATTAATGACAGTAACTGCGTGGGTTTTTTTTGCTGTATAACTTTTTTCTTGCAATGCAAGGCCTGTGTTGTAAATCCAACCTCAATTTAGTGTTTCATTTTATGTTCAAACCAGAAAAAATGTCAGAAAGAAATAAAGACAAACCAGATCCTCAGCAGTTGCCTAACTCTAAGCTTATTTCTATTGCACAGAAGCCAACCAAACCAGCAACAGGGTAGTGCCAAAGATCATCAGAACAGCCTGCCAAAGAAAAAGCCTTAGGCCTAGCTGCTGCTACTGGAAAACCCCAGACAAATGCCTGGCAAGGAACTGGCCCCGGACTTACACATTGTTATTGTGGAGGAGGGAATGATGACACAGTTTCCTGCACAATATTTATACACTTGTGCCCTGGAGCCTTGGCTTCTTGCTCCAGTGGATATAAGAAGAAAACCAACTGCAGAAAAGGCGTTTCTGTTGCCTAAGGTGTCGCCATGACTCTTTGTAATATTTTTTCTTTCTGTTTTACATAAAATTCCTAGATTCCCATAATAATCTTAAATAAATGGGAGGATGCCATCCTTGCACAGAGTTTGACATCACCAAGGGCAAATCAGGCAGCAGCTAGTGGGGAAATAAGGGTATCAGCAAGGTGATATGAGGTCCTGCAGTCAGGCACAAACAGTGCTGAGGATGAAGTCCAGGTCTCCTGACTCCCTACAGGGGCTTCATCCTTCCTATTCAGCCCATTCCCATCCAGACAGACTGTGGTGCTTATATTGCTGTGCAAATACAGCAAAAGCCAGTCCCTTATGGATATCTTCCGGGATAAAGGCATATATAGCTTGTACAATTTATGTCAAACCCATAATTCCAATGTCATTTCACATACACATTTGTTACAACGTCACCAAAGGATATTTCTCACAGGGCACTGCCCCATCTTCTTTTAATCAGTGTAACAGTTCCTGGACTATGGGGGCGGCGGGGTTGGAGGTGGGCTTTCATTGTGAAGTAGATTTAGATTATTGTGAATAAACTGAGGGATTTAGCATTCTAGAGAGCAACTGGTGAACCTCTGAGAGAAACAACATGATTTATTAAAATGATAAGCACATTGATAGCTTTTTATAAAAGATTGTGTGATAATCTCTAAAACTTTACGGGTGCTTCCTGAAATGTGCAACAAACCTCTCTTTTCAGGTAAAGCTACTTTAATTAAAGAGCTGCTGTTCAGATCTTCTGTTATATTGGTATGCATTTTTCCTAATTCAGAGACATGATAACTGCTATGCTAAATTCTGTACATTGATATGCTGGGAGACAGTTCATCTCAGAAAATTTTACAAACCAAACAGACAAGAAAGGTAAAAGGCTGAAAAAATGAAAGATGCAATAAGTTCTTTTCATAGGTAATCTATCAAGCTGGCAGCAGAGACTAGCCATTTTTTATGTTTCAGTCTCTGATTAAACCACACTGTCTACTAAGGAAGTGAAGACAATGTTGAATCTAGAAGAATAATGTATATAAGGTAAAGTGGATTCTGATCTGTTATATTGATGTAGCAAAGTAAAATAAATGGGTAAAAAATGTAATTTACACTAGCATACTAGGTTATATCCTCAGGTTTGCAATAAGAGAAGCATATTAAGCAGCCAAAATGGATTTAGTTTGGCAGGACCGGACTATTAGAAGCAAAACTTGTCCCTTTCAAAATTTTAACCATTTCTACCAAAGCTCTGTCAACATGACATGTATTAGCTATCTAATTCTTACTCCAGCCTAACACAACCTGACATGTGTGCAGGTAGTGTGATGGCAGAGTACCAACACTGGTACTTTTAAAACAGACAGCTGTTTCACTCAGCTCTTATTTAAAATGCATGAAAATTGGTGTTATGATGTGAGCAAATGACAGCAAAACAGAGGCCAAAAGAATACTCTTGAGTGAGGTGGAAAAGTTAAATTTTCTTAGTGTTTGCCATGAATTTTGTCCTAGTGCCAGAGTGGTTTCTATGCAGACTTTTTGCAGAGTGAAACAGAAATTATGGCTCTGCTGCAGCTTTTTCTCAGTCTGTAGCAATTTATTAGCATGATACCAATCTCTGAAATGTCTAGCTGTTGTTCTCTGAAAAAAACCAATACAGCTAAGATAAACAGTGTTGCTTTACAGAGAAAAGACAGAAGGACAAACACAGGTTCTAAAATGGCAAACACTTTTCTTCATTCTGAAAAATTTCTTACTAGAAACTGAAGTTCACAAGTGGGAGAAGGAAATAGAGAAGATGCCATTTCTCTGTCTTAGAATAACTGAGGACTTCATTTGTCACAGGAAAAGAGCTGCTGTTTCAAAAGTTCAACGTAAATGAGACCATTTATAAAACAAAATATCTCTGTGCAGAATGTCAGAGACTACTCTGTTACAAATTCATTTTTAAAAATAGTTCTTTTTTAAATAAGTAGAACCCAGCTGAAGAGGAGTTATTCCTTCATTGAGGACTGAAGGGCTTAGAATACAAAAGAATGAACCATTTATCCAGGAATTAGAAACAAGAAGAAAAGAAAAAAAAAAAAACACAAACAGCAATTGAAATATTTATTAGCTAAACCAACAGTAACATCAGAAACATAAACACCTCTCAAAACCCAAAATATTTACTGCAGGACAGCAGCTTTTTGCCTTTACAACATGTGAAAGACTCACACTATCTTCCTTCTGCAGAAAGTTGCATTAATAAGCTTCCTTTAAAATATAGTGGGAGTAAAAGAACTCTAAAATACACTCATTTTTCAAGGTCAAAACTGAAACTGCACTCCATCTTGTGGCATTTTAGAAGGCAGGACTGAAAGCCCAGTGGGCCTTTCTTGCTTTAATCTTCTCTCCACCTTGGGAAGGAAATTTAGTTGTGCCATAGTCTGACTTTTTTTTTTTCTTAGAGACAAATGTATAAGAGTGATCTCATTTTCCTTAACTTAGACATCTAAGAGTTTTCTGTCTAAATTTAAGCTGGTCATCCTTCATTAATCATAACCAAAAAAAGAGAAATAAGTAACTCCTAGGAGCACAATCATTTCAACTCTTGATAGACATCTAGCTTTCTTACCAAACTAGGTTATCTGAGAAAAAAGCCTGTGCATAGCTCAGCTGTGCCCTGACTTAATTGTAAGAGACCTGGGTGCTCACCTGTATCCTTCCTGCTCTAGTTTCCATGCAGAGCAAACTTGAGAGAAGCAAAACTATTCACCAGAGGTCAGTTTAGCTGCATTTAGAGATAATCAAGATGATTTCTTATCTTAAAAATTTGACATAATTGGTTGTCTCCAAAGAGACATTGGAGGGGGGTGGTGCAGGGAGCAGTGTTCAGACCTAAATGATTGAAGTTTTGTATAACGTTCTAACTCAAAATTTATTTCAACCTGTTTGGCATCTTACACTCCATGGTTTACTTACATTATGCCACAAAATCTTTACAATTATTATATTGCATGATGTTATCTTTGACATCAGCATCGATTACTGAGCACGTTGAAGACTTCCATCTGCTTATTCAATTTCTCCTCCATGTGTGAAATAGGTAAATTAATTATGGCTAGGCAAAATCACTGGGAAAAGATAGGTTGGAATTAATTCACTGGAATGAAAATCCACTCTAATAAAGTTTCTACATTCAGTAATTGGTTTTAGATGTTCTTTATTGACTGGTTTTGTTTCTCTCATTAAACTTAGTTGTGGTTTCCACTCTGTGAAAGCCGTTTAACAGGAACCCCCACTTCACCTGTTAACTGTACAGAAAACTAAGATATGTGACTCAAGGTGATGTTTATTGACTAGTTTTCTTACAAAAAAGTTTCTTTTAGATTTTGAGGGCAGACTTTACGCACAGGTTATGACAGCTTCTATCTCTATTACAACCTGTACTGCTACACAAGATTTTGAATATTCCTATAATCTAGAATAAATTTAGATTTATTTTTCTGCTGTCAATAAAACCTTCTTTCTACCTTCAATGGCAGGTAAAATTCCAGAACGACTTTACAGGATTAACATAAACAGAATTTTTAGAGGTTTTTTTTGGGAAAAATAATGGAAGTCCAGAAAACAATGGAAGATTTTGTACATATGTATATATAGTTTGTTTATAAAATTCTCAAAATTAGTTTTTCATGTATTAAGTTACATATCCTGGTACTTTTAAGAAATCAGCAAGAATAAGACTGTTCATGTTTGGGGGCTAGTTTGTAGAAAAACACCCAGAAAAATGGATACAATCCAGCACAGGAATTATGCCTTTGAAACAAATCTGTGGTGTAGAAATGAATAACTACTAGAGCACATGGCTGCCAACTCTGGAATTTAACATTCCACATTTCGCTTAACCATAAAAAATGAAGAGGACCCATGTTCAAAGGCAAATGTAGTAAAACATTAAATTAATTTTATAGTGTGCACATTATAGGTCAAGCATGTCTAAAAGTTCCCAAGCAAAATGTAACAATGTCACTGAAAAATATTTAACATGGAATGACATAAGTAAAACATAATAATAATAAAAGACATTTCTATCGTCTCTCTCTTCTGTCTCCTCATTATACTTTTAATAAGAGATGGGATAGTTTGGGGCATATATCAAAATCTTCTCTTGCTTTTCCTGGGCTTAGTTCTTTTTTCTTTTAAAAAACAAAACATTTATTGGTATATTCACATTATTTCACAAATTCTAAGGGAAGAATCTTCAGCTAGGTTATAAAAACAGGGGTGCCCTAACTCCAAGAATTCAGGGCTACACCATAGCAACAAATACTGTTAACAAGTTCAAGAAGGAAAAAGGATATATGTTTTTATGAAACTAATAACATGATACAAAATAATAATTTCCAAGTTGCCATCATTCTTGAATAACATTCCTGTTCAAGAGAACTAGAAACATCCTTTTCTGTTACCAGCGTCTTCAGCTGGCTTCCTTTCTTATTGTAATATTAATAAAATACAATTCTTATGACAGAGGATCCCAGAACTTATTTAGGAGACAATGAGAGTTTTAAGAGGTACTAGAATATCAGATGTACCAGAAAACCTGATACGAGGAGTAATAGATACCTGGTCAGTTAAACATGCAGATAGCCTTGTTATGGCTCACTTTTTCCCCCCTGAAATGCTTTGATTATATGTAGACATTAGATTATTACTCATAGCTGTCAGTAGGAAGGGAATTATGTTTTAAACCTAATCAAATACTCTGAAGTATTCCCAATTAGTCTAGAGGACTGAAGCACAAAGCCAGACCTGCAAAAAAAGCTTGGGGAATTGTTTGGTTCTGTTGTGCAGGAGGTACAAATCTGGTGCCTAAGACACTTGAGATTTTCGTTGAGGAAAAAAAAAAAAGTGACGGTTAAAACCTGGGAAGAGCTGCTATTTCTAGTTTGCATCACCTTTCTTTGGTGCAAAGACTATAAATCAGTCAACAGCAAATTCTAAACACTGCTGACAGTGAGGAAAGTGACAATGGATAGAAAGAAAAAAGGAAGAGGGAGAATGAGAGAAAGAGCGTAGAACAAGTAAAGGAGGTCAGATGGTGAAGGGACTTGTCCAAAGACAGTCGGTATATTTTAGAAGTATTCTCCTGGGTCACACATGATTTTTCCACGCAGAAGACCTCAATATGTCTCAAGTCTTCCTCCTTCACTAATTTTTTAGATGATACCATGCAGAGAGACCACCTAAGTTATAACCAGATTAATGAGTAAAAAAGGAGAGGCAATTACACAAATGTGTAATAGAAATTAAGAGACATAAGTAGCCGTTAGGAACTTGAAGCCTGGTTCTATCATCACTTAGTAGGTGGGATTCAGATAGCAATCACTGGAACATAGCAAGATTTCAGAAAGGCTCAGAATTTATGAGACTCCCCACTTATACATAATTGAAAGATGGAGAAAGTTAGCCTGGATTCCAAGATCTGTGATAGTAATCAGGCAAAACTCAGTGGGTTTGGAACTTGTGAGTGACACAGACATTTTCTTCATTTAAACTAACATTTCATAATCATTTATCATCTCAAAAAGACATCACAGCGTGAAGATTGTGTTATTTACATTTACACCTATTTACATTGATGGTTCTTGGCCTTCAGCCTTTGGTACAACACCACAGAGGATGTGAATTCATGTATCACATTCGTTTGCATTTTCTTTTAATTAGATATGCCATCAAAAGCTGATGTAAGATCTCAAGATTGACAGAGCAAGCTTCGTCATGTTAGCACTCAAGCAAGTTGTCACTCAAGCAGGAGCATTATGAATAAATTATAACATAAAGTACATACTCCGAAAGGCCTCTGAACAATGCATTGCAATAACACAGCACAAAGGTCACTGGTATAAATAAAGTACGGAAACAAAATAAACTCTCATGTTTCAGGGCATAGATCAACAAAGGATTTACACTCAGACTAAAAGTTAAAAGGATTAAATCTTGTTATTCAGTGCATGTGCATTGCCCAGCACAATGGGATCACTGGGTTCCTACTGAAGTACTACGCTGCTGTAGTAACAACCACCACCAAAAAAACCTGTAATAATTGCAACAAATGTTATTTTTAATGAGGGTATAAAGAAACTTTCCCTATATGTGAGGAGGCTCAAATGATGATTTCTTGCACTGTTTTCTGAAATATTGGCCATTACAAAATGCCTTCAGCAACACTTTCAAGGTCAGTTTCCCAACTGTCTACACAAGCTGCGTTTACATCAGCAAGGTTTCATGGCAGCACATCTATTAAGCCAATAGGGTTGAGGATGTAATAACTCCATTATGCACATTTCAGGAGCTTGTTTTTGAACTAGCTCTGTTTTTGTCCTGTAAATTTCAGCCCATTATCACTTGCTGCATGTTAGGTGCAATGCCAAAGAGCACCCTTTGGTTTATGTTGACCCCAAAAGTGTCGATTTCCTGTGATATAAGACCACTCCATGATGCAATCCAAGAAGCAGTTGGAGAGGTTAACAGGATGATTAGCTTCAGAAGCGTGTTCCTGACCTGAAGTAAACTGCTGTTGTAGACACACTAATCTTGGCCTCGGAGTGCGTGCCAAAGTACCACTGGAGTGCTCCATCTGGAATGCCCGAAGGAAAACCCTAACAAGCCCCAGGTGTCATGAAACCTTTCAGTGCACCCTTTGAAGCCACCAGGAAAACTTTCACCCCAGTGCCTCATGACATGGAGCAACCTGAAATGCAACACAGCTGTGAGCATGTTCCCGTGCTGGATGTCTCTTCAAAAGCTGTGTGGCAGAGGTAACACACAATGCTCTCATTTCTTAGTGTCTCCATGTTACTACACTAGCAAGACAATGCCCCTAGTAGGATGGCTTCTCCATGCTGCACAGAAATCCCATATCAATCTCTCACTAGTGAGGACTAAGTATCAAATTTCGCTCCTAAAATGTCAGCCCCTCACTGACAAAAGGGAAAAAGTACATGAAGACAAATCACATCTTTCCCTTACTTCCCATTACTTCTCAGGATTTCTCAAACCTTGTGCTGCCGTGACTGGGGGTCTCTTTTCTGGTATTGGAGGCTGTGTGCCAAGACCAAGTTTGCCAGACAAGCCAAATTTGTCTATCAACAAGGCACACCAGAGTTCAGGACAACATCAATACAATTTGGTGCCAACTCCAAACACCTGTATGTAACCTAAGCCACAGGCTCTCTTTCCAGCTCCTGTAAGTAGCTATGTCCAGTGTGTGGTCAGACATGCGAGGCTGCTGAAGCCAGCCCAGGCAGACACGCTATTTCTGAACACACAGTGGATTCACTATGCAAGCAAACAAAAGCACACAGGTAGAAATTAGCCTAATGGGAATGGAGGAAACCACACACCATACCACTGTCAAAGATTCAGCCATCAGTTTCCTTCTCCATTTTTATTGGAATCTTTAGGTTTGAAATTCCGAGAAAGTCTAAAAAGCTATGGACATCTTGGGGTGATCTTCCAAGCATCTGCTGTGATTATGGAGAGCCACCTCACACAGAAGAGGCTATGTAAGAAAAACTGCTTTTTAGTTGCTTGCATAGTATGTCGCTGCTAAGTCCCATTTCCCTCCAGCTGTGGTTGCTTGAGAGACCCTTTCAAGTCTCTTCATATTGCCTGGCTTTTGTGGCATCTTAAAGTCAGAGCTGAAGCTGATTCCTTGATAAATGCCCTTCTTCTAAGGAGACAGAGACTTATGTGTCTACTGTCTTACATACCTTCTGGACATCTGAGTCTTGGTAATGCTCTTTCCTGGGATCTTGCTAGGGATGTTTACACACCAGAAGAGAGAAAACTTTTTGTGGCAACGTTAATATAGTTTTGTTCTCTTTGGGGACAAAATGTGTAGGTGGACTATATGTCATCTGCTGACTTTGTTCCTGGGGAAAAAAAGCTTGACATGCAAAATTTCTGAACACTATCATAAAAACACAAATGTGCATGTATAAAAAACATAAACAACATACTGTAAACTACTGCCAGTGGTTCATTCTGTGCTCCTGGATCCTGGGAACTCTCTTAATGCTGGACTGGGCTTATGAGGTCCTTCTAAAAAATAAAACATTAAAGGCCTCAGACACACACCAGTAAGATGAAGGGAATTGTCAGGGCAATGATGTGTGCTGGCTTAGAAGTCAAGCCAAAAAGGGCCATCTTTCTTTGAAGGAACCAATGAGTCTGAATCCCTGGGACAGTAGTTAATATCACCTTGTCCTATGTGATCTGCCAGGTACACACTGAAAATAGTCTTTAATGGATTCAGACCCTAGTAGAACTTTTATTGTTCTTTTTCCTCTTTTGCTATGAAATACAGGTAAGTAATACTGTGAAGGAGCTAGTCTCGCATTTAGATACCATGAGGGATGTTGTGGTACCAGATGGAGCAGAGAAACAGTTGTGGTCGGCCTTGGAAGAATGGGCTATAAAGATTTGCAACCTCACTGTCCATCTGAGGACCAATGTCAACACAACTGGGGTAGTTTGGTGAACACCAGTGCTCACACGTACTCTGTGTTAGGGCACAATCATGGGTTCATTCTTCTGAAGTAACAGAGCAGCGTAGCTATGAACAGAAGGCCTCTGGTCTGAACCAACACTGTGGTTTCTAAGAGTATTATCTTCAGCAGTGTTTAAGAAATAATCTTTAAAAATACAAGAAACATTACTGTTTCTTGGAATAAGTGAATTATCTGGAAATTTAACTGCATGTGTAAATTGGAGTTAAAATAGTATTAGGCTTATAAATTGTAGTTAATTTCCTTCCATACTGTTCATCTAAAGATAAAGCACAAGAAACCAGAATAGTGACTCAGTCGAAGAAAAACAGTTTTGCTGTGTGAGATTGTATTGTTACCGATTGCTCTGTGGATAATGACTTCAGTAGATATGGGCTCTCACTGAAGTGCTTTGCTGAATTGGGAACAGAGGGCTTTTCACTTTATAAAAGTCACCCATGGTCATTTGGGTCTTACTACTGTCCGTCACTATTTTCACATTAGCTTGGCCCTTCCAAGAACATTACTTATTTGCACATCATGAAACAAAGAATTTAAGAACTTTGAACCATAACAAGAAGAAACAAAATATGTATTTGAGCAGCTCAGTTAACAGATACATCAGAACAAGGTTATTCTTTCCAGCTATCCTTGCTATCTTAAGTATTTGAAGAAAACATACAACCCCTGCCCCATTGAAGAAATTTTGTATTTAAATTATGTGCTTAATTTTTCTTCATTGTAAGTAATGTTTCTGAATCTTTTTCTTTATAGAGATGTGTAATGTCTCTGTATTTACTATACTATACTGTGCTATAGTCACTATTTACTATATGTATACATATGCGAACATCGGTCTCCACACATTTATACATGCACACACAAGATTTGAGTATCAGCAGACACAGTTTTGAAACTAAAGGATTTGCACAAAGGTCAGTCCAGCCCTTTGCTCACTAGTGTTTTCACAGTGTACCTTCAGACCCTTTGATCTCAGGGTCCTAGCTCTAAAAGGAATATATAACCAAGTTAGGAACAGTGGGCAGAGGCATGAGTTAAACAAAGAAGGGTGGACACAAAAGGGCGTTGCTCAGGTTTGGGACATATGTTTGCATGACTACTTGTAGACCAAGGTGAAAAGTGCAACTGCCTTCTTGGACTGAACAGAGTGTGTAAACAAGCATGAAAGAGAGATTAACTCTCACCACCAAGAAATATTTGTGCTCTTGAAATCAGTGGGTGATTCGTGACAACAAGAAAAGGGCAAATATTGAGACAAAAGCTCCAACTTGTGGTTCATATTCAATCAGCTCTTAATATCAGGTAAACTTGTTACAGATAGATAAATTACCCATGCACTAGGCTGCGATTTCACTAAGGTAGGAAGAAGTGTTGATGTAGATAGAATAAATACAAGCAACAGACCATCTTGTAAATGATCCCTCTTTAATCCTCCTGAATTGATGACAAATTGCCTTTTACAGAATGTTTTGTGCAAGTGTAAGCCCTTCAGATAACAGAAACTCACCGAGGCAGGGAGCTGCAGCAGAAGTGCCATATTCCAACTAATTACCCAGCCTAAACAAGCAAATAAATACAAAGCAAAACACTTCGGAAATCTCATTGAGAACACTTTTTTATTTTTCCCTGAAGTATGGCTGCTGTGACCTATGTGAATCTAAAGTTTTTGTATGTCTTTCTTTAAACAGAGGTTGCTGCAATGTTAATACGTATATTGGTCTATATTAAATACATGAAAGTTTATGTTTACAGAGGATTTCTCCTTTTAAAGTTCTGATTTTACTACACATGCAAAGGCTCCCTAAAATTGAGTCAATGCAGGGCTGCAGTAGGAGCTTACTGTCTGGAGAAGGGTCCTGTCACTCATTAAATAACAAGTGTCTGTCAAAGGTCAAGGTTTCTGTTATAGGCAGTGACTTTTATTAACCAACAGGTTTTAAAAGTTTTACCCCTACATATAAATCTTGCTTTAAATATACCACCATCACTAAAATGCTGCTGCTATGTGTAAGTGATCCCATAAGGCTCTGACATGCACCTGTCATAGTTTTGATTCAGTCTGTGTCAGTATTCTTTTATTTTGAGAGGCTAAAACACTGACTCAAAGCTCAGAACTCCTGGTCTTCTAGAAATCCCATTGAGCTCTTCCAGAAATTTACCCCAAAGTACTGGAACAACAGGTAGAGGAGGAACGAAGAGAGTGAGAATGTCTAATGACTTAAGGATAGCAAATAAGGCTGGCTTAAGTCTGAATTGTTACCTTAGTAAAATTATGTATGTGAGAAGTCCCTTGCCTTTTAACAGTGAGTAAAAGGCATAGTATACATGTAGGAACTCAAGGGTTCCAGCACAGTCAGGACAACAGATTGTGGTTTTTTTTAGGACAGGTTCCTGAAAAATTACAGCTTTATAAAAATCTTGTATCCTTGTTGGTTTTTAAACCAATATTGATGTCTGCTTTGTACTAAAAAAAAGGTCAAGGTGTTTCTTTCCCTCTGCTCAAGACTTAGATTACATTCAACTTAATCAAAACCAGATTGTAGCCTGACCTGTGCATACACAGGGGAGTAGAGAGGGTTAGAGCATAGTTTTATTTCTTCACATTGGCTGCTGATACTATGGACAGCATGAGAAAGAGGAGTTCAGGTTTAATGAAGCTGCTTAGGAACAGGGCTCAAACAGACTTTGTATGTCACAGATGCTGGTAGGTCTCACAGGTTACGCATACGCTGTAATGTGTCAGGTCCATCCTCTGGACATGATATGGAAAGTCTCTGTAGGTTGTGTCCATCTGCCTAAATTCTCTTTTTACCTAAAAGAGGTGACTGAGCCTAGACAATGTATTAGGAACAAGCTCCTGGAATCATAGAAGCATAGAACAGTTTGTGCTGGAAGGGACCTTTAAAGATCATTTAGTCCAAACCCCCTGCAATGAGCAGGCACATCTTCAACTAGACCAGGTTGTTCAGAGCCCCATCCAACCTGACCTTGAATGTTACCAGGGACGGGGCATCTGCCATCTCTCTGGGAAACCTGTTCCAGTGTTTCTCTACTCTCATCATAAAAAATTTCTTCCTTGTATCTGGTTTGAAAATACCTTTCTTTAGTTTAAAACCATTACCCCTTGTCCTGTTGCTACAAGCCCTACTAAAGTCTGCCCCCGTCTTTCTTATAAGACCCCTTTAAGTATTGAAAGACCACAATAAGGTCTCCCCGGAGCCTTCTCTTTTCCAGGTTGAACAAGCCAAACTCTCTCAGAACGGCCTCATAGAAGAGGTGCTTCAGTCCCCTGATCATCTCCATAGAATCACAGAATCATTAAGGTTGGAAAAGACCTCAAGGATCATCAAGTCCAACCATTAACCCAACTCCACAGCCTTCCTTTGGACCCGCTCCAGCAGGTTCATACCTTTCTTGTACTAAATGAGCATGTTAGTAGGCAAAGGCCATGTGAAGGAGCACACAATGAAGTATCAGTACTAAAAGACATGTTTTGTCTTTGTTTTATTTACTAGTATTTATGTAGCCACAAATTCTAAGTTGGACTTGTTCAGTGTAGCTCTCACATGATATCCATAGCTTGTGCATTTCCAAGCATGAAATGCAGTTAGCCAGCCCCTTGGAGGATGCTGTGTACCAGACTGAACAAACTGGCCACTCTTTTGTCCATCGACTTGGTGGCAAATGAAGCACAGGGCTTTGGAGAACAGAAACTGCAGCTCTTCATACCACCTGGTGAGAATCTCTGGCCAAAACAGCCCAGTTCAGCACAACACTCCATGGTACAGCCCTGATCAAGTATGGGTGTCTAATTCAAGGTAAGGTGAAACTCTCTCTAAGTTAAATTTAGGTGTTCAAATTCCTATTTCTCAATTCTACTGCACTTGTCTGGGAATACTCCTTTCCTGAGTGGAATGCTTGTCTGGGTCATACACCATGAAAAATACGTGTGCCACAGCCACATGACCAGCCGCTAGGGAGTGAATCTTGCAGTGGGAGATGGGAAAACTGAGAGGTTAATATGGGTTAAATCACTGCTTCACTGGAGAGGAGGGAACTCAAAGGCAAAAAGTTACTGTTTTCTAGGCTGCTTTTGGAGAAGAAAAGCTATGCACTGTCCTGTGCATGGAGGTAGGGGGAAAAATATAAATTACTCTTTCACTGAATAATTTGGGGAACTTAGTGTAAATGTCTTCTTGGCAGTCATTTAAAAAATTTTTCTCCAGCCTTTTGGACTGACTGGAATCAGTAGATCTGCTATAAGTAAAAATGAGTTTTTATATCATCCAAAAGAAATTAACAACTCCTGGATCCCTGGGTAAGTTCCAGGTCTGTTTAAGGGGGTTTTGTTTCTCATTTTTAAACTGGGGACTTAAAGTCAAGCTGATGCAAGCCCATGCAGCCTGACTATCTGAGAATTCAAAGACAGCATTTTTAAAAGGTTAATAACAGAGAATTTGCTCCTCTTTGTCTCTTACTAAAAGCAATAAAGATATAAGTGCATTTCCCTTCAGACTTCTGAGGTACAGTCTGCCCTTTTCATTCTGGGTTACTGCCAGAGTAACCATACTAGTTGTTTTGCTACCAGTGTAATGCAAAGTGGTGGATGCTTCCATTTGCTGAAATGAAAATGCATTTGGTTTTATAAAATAATTGTTTTTCATAGAATCATAGAACGGTTGGGGTTGGAGGGGACCTGAGAGACTATCTAGTCCCACCCCCCCTGCCATGGGCAGGGACACCTCCCACTAGCCCAGGTTACTCAAAGCATCATCCAACCTGACCTTGAACACCTCCAGGGATGGGCCATCCACAGCTTCTCTGGGCAACCTGGGCTACTGCCTCACCACCCTCACAGTAAATTATCACCCTCCATTACTCTAGTTCAATAAAGCAAGACAAAGGATGATTACTGTGTTCTTGCTGTCTTTCTTTTTGAGGGTGAAAAAATTATAGCATCTCTTTAAGGATATTCCTACCCTGATCATCAAACTATAGACAATATGAATGGGATAGACAGAAGTACAGGAATACCCTTTAGTCTTCCCATTGAGGTTGGATTTCTCGGTGGTGCAAGTCTAAAAAAGATCTGGTTAGAAGCCAGCAAACAAATGAGAGCCTGTTTCTATGAACTATAGACTAGGATGCTTTTCCAGCATAGTGGAATTTGAATTATTTTGCCTCTGTTATAAACACACTCATACTGATACTACAATTACCTTGTACTCCTTACTTTGAAGAGACTTTTCTGTCTCAGAGCATACCTGTACCAGGAAATCTCTCAGTCTTGCTAGAGCAGAGCAATCACAAATCATAATAAAGGCAAAGCAGAAGAGAGTTGAGATGAAAAAATGCTAGAGCTGAAGCAGTCATATTTACAGGTAATTTAAAGACATCAGAAGGGCCAAAAATATACAGGCAGTTTTGAAGACGTTGGTTTGGGAGCTGAGATGTTGTCCAACTGTAGAAGATGAGGGGAGAATTAATGCCAGACCAGGACTAAGGACCAAAGGTGGAAAAAACACAGAAGTTTGGAAACAGCACCTATGAGAAATCTGACCTTATCTAGTCCACATAAAACATTTCTGAATGTATGCATTTACAGTGGCTCTTAAGTAATGCATAAATATGCAGTCAGGAAAAATACTTTCACAGAAGATCTTACAATCTAAATCAATAAAATGAAGAGGGTACAGGAAGATTATCTCAATATTTTGAATAAAAAAAGAAAACCCAAGGATTTTTTGGCTTTTCCAGTCACAAAGGAAATAAGCTGCTGCATTTAGTAAATTATCCTGATTTCTAAGTCTTGGGCCCATGTAAAATGCTAATAATACTAAGTAATTTTAATACTAATAAAAGTTATGTAATAATACCTCCTTATTTCCATCAGTAGATGTAAAGAATTGTATGAACAAATTTAATATCATTCCCATTTCACAATTAAGATTAATAAGGTAGGGATGACCAATTCTAAGGTCACCCAGAAGATCAAAAACAGAGATGAGACCAGAAAAAAACGGCAGTAGTCAGTTCAGGAACAGGGACACTAACTATCTGATTGCAATGGATACTTAGCACCAAAAGAAATGTCTTATATATTGGTGTCTCAAAAATTATCTTTCTTTCAAGTCTGTACATATTCTTATGTGCACATTTAAATTACTATTACTGTTATTACTATTAACATCAACAAAGTACTATTTTAGAAAAGAGTTCTGTGAAAATTCTGTGAAAGTTATTAACAAAACATGAAAGACATACATATTTCTAAAAATTATGACCTTATAAAAATCCCCCACCCTTATCTAAGTTCATAAGTTTGATGTTTTAACTACATAATTTTCTTTGTTCTTCAACTTTCTATGCAAAAAAATGGATCCAAAGGCTGATCTTTTTTCTCAGAACATTCAGGTTTTCAGCCAGATGTATATCTTCAACTTTTTTTTTTTTTATTTTTTCCATTTAAAGAGAACGTATTTCTACAAAATCCTCAAGAATAAAGCAGAAAAAATGTTATTAAATGTTTGCCAAAAACTTCACATATGAAGATTTAACAACCTGTTTGCAACTGTAATATGCTGACTTACATTTGGTTTGGAGTCTATTCTAACCCTGAGAACATTACCTTTAGATTTGTTCTCTAGGTAAAAAATACTATAGTAAAGTAGACTATTAGTGTGTAGTCTTTGCATTTTCTTTATTAGATTGAATATTCTTCAATGCGGATCACTTGCTATTATAAAAACAAAAGAATGTATCCGTCTTAAACAGGCTTTAACAAATCTCTTTTCCTTTCTTTCTTATATGTGATAATATCCTTGCCTTATCTTTGATATTGTTTATTTACCCTTTTTTCTTAGCTTTGACAGCTAAACCAGTCTTCTTGTGTAAAGCTTTACAACCTCTTTAAACTCAGTTCAGAGACTTTAGGTTCTCATGGGCCAGCAGTGATAAGCCCAACAGTGTGATGTTTGCATTACGAACACTGTAGGTCAATGCTTGGTTTTGTTTTTTTTTAAAAAAAGGAGGGGAAAAAAAAAAAAAAAAAAGGAAAAAGTTCCCATTGGAACGTTGAACAAATAATCACGAAAGTGTTTAATTTTTAAGACTTTTGAAAGCTTTTCTTCACCAAAATGAAATCTGGGACCTAATTTGACCTGACAGAGACCTTTTAGTGCATGGAAATTGCATGAAATAACCAATTTTGACATCATATTTAGAACTATGGTGTCACCCTTTAGAATGTCCTTCACCTTAGTGTTAATGTTAAGTACTGCAAACAAGACAGATATTTTTCTAGTACACATGAGGAGTGTAATGTTAATATACTTTCAAGTAAATTTAGAAAGGATGAAAACAAGAAAGGTCCTTGCTGACTTAAAAAAAAAAAAAAAAGCTATATATTTTCTCACTATAGATATAGATGGGTTCACTTTGGATGCAGTTCCTTGTAGAAAATGTGTTTTATTGACATGCCAAATGCAATTTATGATAGGACTGAAATTATTTCAAAAACCACCCAGAGACAAAATACCTAAGTCTCTTTTTAGATAAGAATCCCAAGTCAGGACATCATTTAAGCATATTGTTAACTGCTTTCCTGAACAGAGATGGACTAACATAGTATACTTAAGTGTACTTTCTATACACAGAGTGGTTTTTGTTGACACGACAGAGAATGACTGTTTTGAAACATGTCATTTTGTCTCCCTTTGGATCAGGAATCTGGCCTGTCCAGTATCTCAGTAGCAGAGTGGATGAGCCAGAAAACAGTATTGCTATGAACTGTCCCTTTGTGGACTGTAGAAAAGGAACAGAGATGGAGTTTTCCAAAACATGGACAAGTCTAGCTTAGCCAAACAGTTGTGAGATGAAACGTTTTGTAAGAAAAGAGACAGGCTGATCTCTCAATCTCTAGAAATTTTGATGAGTTTGTTCCAAGTTAGTTTTTCCTGTTTGAATGACTAGACTCACAAAAGAAGCAGGAGGGATTCACGAAGGCTGAATTAAACAGAAAGGCTTAGTATCTTACTAGAATACTTACTAACTTTGTTGTTCTGATTATTCCTCTTTTTCTACCATCCCCTTGGGTGCTAAAATTATTCTTTGGGAATACTTCCTTCTACTACCCATGTGTCATACTACTCATGGTCCTTGCTGGGCACAAGGACTCCCCTACATGACAAAATAGGAGTGTTAAATACATAAGAACAGCAGTCATAAAATTCAACCCGCTGGACAGGAGGTCATCTAGCTCAGGAGGTATGAGAGAAGGTCATGACTGTCATCTGGAAGACATAGACAGAGAATATATCTTGGACTCTAACAGTTTAGCAAGCTCTGTCTCACAAAATTATTCTGGGAGTAGTGGTGCATAGATTTCACCTGGTTGTCAGAGAATGGTGTCCACATCTATCTTCATCTGGCCAGACTGAATGCTATTGGCCTGCTCCCAGCACTGTACCAACCAGGCTAGAGAAAATGTGGGAAGGGAATTTTTCTTTTCTTGTTTTGACACTTTTATTTTTTATAAAAACTCTGGATTCAGGTCACTTGTCTCCTAAAATATTTCCCTGTTATTAGCTATAGATTGCTATGAGATGTAGCAGTTAAGGCAGTTCCGTCTCTCAAGGAATAAATAAATATTTGCTTGGCCAAAGAAAGAAACTATGTCCATACTTGGGAATAAGTCCTGCCAGAAACCCTGGTTTGGCCCTGAGGCATGGCACAGCATGACTTGTGTCCACACAACTAAACTCTCTCATTTCAGAAGCAGAGTGGTTGGATCCATACAGTCTACTTTGTAATAATCCAATACAGTACTGTGCCATCGTCAGAGAAAGTGCTAGAAAACACAGACCAAAAACATATTAAACCCTGCAGGGAGTCATAGGACTAACTGATAAAAAGCAGGGAAAAAAAAATTATTTTGTCCAAGAGAATATTTAAATTATAAATCTTCAAAGAGCAGAAGCATCAATTAAATGTTTGTTAGGACTTAAACCCATCTGGGCATATCTATGAGCATATGTATAAGTAACAACATAACCAGGGAATTTAACCCTGGAAGCCTAGAACATGGATAACACTGGGGGGGTAGACAACATTTTAATGGCATTGTAGAGCATCCAAATGTGTCCCAGTTATAACAAGTAAAATCATACTAGCCTGAACTTGTAGAGAGACTGTAACTGTATTTCTTTTGTGAGATTTCCCCTTTCATTTACCAAAAAGAAACAAAGTAGCATAAATACATCTGATGAAATTTAAAACATCATATTATTGTGTATTATGGCAAGCAGGCAAAGGACACGGTTTTAGAAATATGAACAGTTTGTTCCATATAATTTCCAAATTTTAGATACATCTTCAATAACCCATGTTTGGACTCAGATGGGACACAATGTTTTCACATTCTCAAAAAGCTCTTGAAAAGTATGTCAGGATTCAAATATTGATTAAATTCGGAGCATTTGTGTTAGTGTCTGGATAAAAGGACTATCATGTTGCTGAGCCAGATTTCTCTGCAAAACATATTCCACTTATGTCTGTTATAATTTTCTTCCTTCTGGTGAAAGAAGGGGAAATAGATGCCTTATTCTTAACTATATTGACAACTTTACTCATATTGAGTTATACGCTACTTTTTGAAGAGTCATGTTGACTTAAATGAAACAAGACCATTTGAGAAGGTACTATTTGCTGTGATAGTGAGTACTACAGTCTGGCCCTTAGCAATGAATCTGAACAAAATCCTGCTATTTGTTCCAAACAAAGCTATCAAAATTTAAGAACTGGTTTGTGTTTTAAAATATAAAACATTCCTGAGTCCTCTCTAGTAAAAATGACCCATAATTATCTCAAATAATTCCTGTACCTGGTGTGGTTTTAGCTCCATCAAAAATATGTCAGCATAAATAAGTAATTTTCATAGCTATTAGCACCAAAGTTAATTATCCATGTTGGTTGCGTCTTCAGTTATGAATTTTCTTGCTAAAACCTTTCCATCAGAGCTTGTTTTGTGAAATTCCATAATTTCTAAGTAAATCAAGTCTCTAGGTTACAAACCATAGTTGTAACGAGAAACATTAAGCTGCCTGATGTCTTCTGAATGGGCAACATGGAAGCAGGGATGTGCTACAAAGGAAAAAATTCAAAGTGTTGCCCAGGAACGAGGCGATGGTATCAGGAAAGCCAAAGATCACTTAGAGTTAAGCCTTGCAAGGGACATTAAAATCAGGAAGAACTTCTAATGTTATTTTAGTAGTAAAAGGCTGAATGAAGAACATATTGTTGAATGGGGCAGGTGGCTTAGTGGCAGCAGGCATGGTACAGGCATGGCAGCAACTGGGGTATTCAATACCTTATTTGCCTCAGTCTTCACCAAGAGGGTCTCCCAAGCTTCTGTAACTACAGAAAGTTCTCGAAGAGGTACAAGCAGTGGATGAGGATCAAGTCAGGGACTATGTGAGAGAGCTCAACCTATGTGAGTCCTTGGGACTATATACACTGTGTCTGAGAGTGACTGCCAATGCCATAGAACGACCACTCTCTATAATCTCTGAAATGTCATGGAGATAAGAGGTGGACCCCATAGACTAAAGGAAAGTAAATGCTGTACATATTTTTAAAGAAAAGCCCAAAAGGATGATTCAAGGAACTATAAACTGGTGAGCCTCATTTTGGTCATCATCAAGCAAGTCCTCTTTGAAGCCATTTCTGGACAGGTAAAGGAGAAGAAGGTATTAGGAACAATCGGCACAAGTTTACCAAGATGAATTCATGCCTGACGACTTCATTGTCTCCTGTGAAAACTAGCTAGATTTGTGGATGAGGTGAGAGCAGTGGATGCAATTTATCTGGATTTTAGCTGGGCTTTTAGCACTGTTTCCCAAGCATTCAAGCTAGGATGCTACACTCTGGACTGGTGAACAATTAGATGGGTAAAATCTGATTCGAAGGTTGGCCTTAGAGGATAGCCATTAATGGGTCATACTCTGTCTGGAGCCTTGTAACTAGTGGAGTACTGCAGGGATCAGTCTTGGTGCCTGTCCTGTTTAACATTTTTACTGATGACCTGGAGGAGGTGTTGGAGTGCAGTCTCATTAAGTATGCAGATGACACCAAACTGCCATGACTGCCTGATATTCTGAATTGAGGGCATTGAGAGATGACAGAGTCAAGCTTTTCACAGTAGCACATGGTGGGAGGATGAGCAAAAAGATAAACTGAAACAAGAGCAGCTCAGACTGGATATAATGAAACACCTTTTCCCCATGAAGACAGTGAAGCCATGGACCAGGCTACCAAGAGAGGTAGCACGATCTGTTCTTGGAAGTTGTCAAGATCTGACTGGATAAAGATCTGGTCTGACACCATAGCTGACCCTGCTTTTGTCAGAAGGTTGTACTAGAAGCCTCTAGAGTTCTATTCTCACCTAAATTATTCTAGGATTCTACAAGTATAGTCGCAACACTGAATGTATATTGGCTTTTCATATAATTTAAGAAGCAGAAATGATGGTGGCATAGGTTGATTAAAGTTATTTCTGATGGAGAATTTTATGTCTAATGGGCTTTAGTTTTTATTGTTATCTTCATCTTTCCACAGTTTTGCACTCTGCTTTATTTAGTTAGCATAACTGACTCTAGTTACTGACTTGGTTAATGAAAAGCACTGTGCCAATAAGCAAGTTTGGAAGAAAAGGTAAAATGCTATTAATCAAAACACAGGTTCCCTCACAGATAGCAGCAGAACCAAACACAATGAATAAGTGGATTGACCTAACAAGAAAGAGAAACAAGGATTTTAAGAACACAGCTGGTTTATTTCCCAGTGACAAAATATACAAAGAGAATACAGGCCCCAAATGTCTAAGGAAAGGAAAGATGTTTTAGTAGCTTGGCTTTATCCTTCATTGGCTGTCCTGAGTTAGGCTTCTTTGAAAGTGTTCATGATCATAGTGGAAAAAAAATAACTCAGTATAGAGAGCTTTTTTTTTTTTCTTTCCCCTGAAGTGAACTGATTGTTTCAGAACTTCCAGCGAAAAATAAGCATGTTCTTTTATTCATTGTTTCTCATAAAGAATAAAAATAACTCCACTTCTGGCCGTTATCATTCCAGCAAAAAACCTCAGAAATTTTTCAGGCCTGATCCTGTAGCTTTGAAGTCAGTGGGAACAGAATCATAGTCTTAAAATACAATGTTTTGGCTAGATGTTGTCACACAGTTGCTCACATCTTTGTTATTTTCTATCAATAAGATTAGTGTTTCATACTTTCTGAAAAGAGATTGCTGTTGCTTTCTGGAGGCCCTTGGAGGCTGAAGGAAGGGATTTCTATCCATATATCAGTCTAGAGACTGCTTCCACTGAAATCTATAAGAAAGTGCGACTTGACTTAGGTAGCTTTAAAATGGGTTTGATATGAATTGTTTCCTGTAGCTACTAAGACTACATCCATCCTAGAAAATTTAATGCACTCACAGCCACTCCCTGGCATGGCAGCAAACCAGCACAGAAGGGTTTGCATCCATTTCATTGAATCCTTGTGCCCTCAGACACTGAGCAGCCACATCCCAACTGCCCATTAAGAACAGTCTTTGACCCCAACTCACTCCAGAACTGGCTTAAACGTCAATAGATTGGCTGGGTGAAAACCAGCCACGTACCATCCGAACTTGTTTGCATTGTAGGCAACAAAGTGTCAGGGCATGTTCCCTTCTACTGCTTAATTTATTGGTGTGCATAACTTCAGGGTGCAATTCATCTACCTTAATGTAGACATCTGAAAGTTCAACATTTAAACCTCTGCTAGTTACCCTGGCTTCCTGTTATACTCAGTGGAAGCAAATCCAGGACACAATTCATCTGACTTGTCTTGTGTACTTAGATCAAATAAGATGGATTGCAATCTGGGAATGCCCATTTTTTTCTTCTGACTATAAAGTGAGTCTGAGGTCGCCAGGTCAGACTTAGACCTCTAACTATTAGGCACCTGAGATAAGGTGAGACAGATACCAGCCTAACGCATACTAATAAGTTTATCAGCATATCTCTAAGGTTAAGATACACTTTTAAAGACCATGTAGATTAAATTATAGGTTCTTACTCAAAAAAAAAAAAAAAAAAAAAAAAAACAAACAAAAAAAGTGGAAATACTTACTGAGAAGTTTCCCTGTCAGAAGACCTAAACTGTTCTCCACAGAACAGAACAGAGTGTGGAAGGGAGAATTTTTTTTTTTTCTGGAGCAGTTGTCCAGAACTGTAATATTCTCCCATGTCTCTCCCAGAAATATGAAGTATTTTATCAGCAGCCATGTTGCCTTCATTCTTGTTCTAAGCATGGAGTTATACCCATTTCATTCTTTTTTTTTTTTTTTTTTCTCGAGTGGGAGCAATGCTTGAGACTCTGGGAGGATCTACCTGAAGCTGTAGGATTTCATTTCTTGTCTGTCTGGAGAAGTCTGGGCAGCTGCAGATGAGGACGAGGTCAGGACTCTGCCCTCCAGCAGCATAATTGAGACAGTTTGGCTTAAGTTTCATTAATAACCCCTCTTCCACTCTGACCTTCAGTCATAATAAATACCTGGGAAACATAGCTGTTGATTACATTTGCAGTTGATGCCAACTTATATCATTTCTATTACCATTAATGTAAAGAAAATATTTGTGTCTGAAAATAAGTCACTCTGCAGCCCATACCTTTTTTTTTTTTTTTTGCAACCCTTAGTCCTTGTTACCTTCATTAGATATTTTTCTAGTGATAATTAACTGAGAAAACATGACCTAAGTAAAGTTATCAAAGGAGAGCAATTATGGGAACATGTGCCATATTATTCCAATTAGGTAACTGCTCATGGTGGTTTCACTTGGTAACAGCACAAAACTACTGTTCAGCCCACTATTCCCACTGTTACATTGATAAATGATCCCAAAGCTGCATTTCATTCGACAGGTCTGTTTTTGGACAAGGGCCAGACAAAACAAAATTGCAAGATTTATAAGTACCACAGTGGGAGGGTAAAGAGGATCTGAAGGGCATGAGCCCTGCTCTGTCTTCTCAGAACAAAAGCTCAAGAAAAATACTCCTGGTGGACCAAATCCTAAGGACTCCATTCAATCCTCAACCAGCCATCATTCAGGCAAGCTCTTGCAGCCATTAGTGTGGATATGTCTGAAGAAATGCACAACTGAGGGTCAAATTGTGATTCATGCTTTTTGTTGTGGGAGGAAAAGAAAGTCCCAGCCTTGGTGTTACGGTATTTCCCCACAACAGCTTTCTTAAGTACGAATAGGCTTGTGAAACAAGGAGTAGAAAGCAAGTACTGCTATGTCTCCATGACTCTCTTCAACTCTGGATCTCCATGAAAAGCAGGGGACCAGCATTCTGCATCCACCTGGTGTATAGACAATAAACACCGAAAGAATGCTTCACTATAGCTCCCCTTCCTCCTTCCTCTTTAGGCAGTGGTATAGAAGTTATGAAACCCAGTCTGGAGAAAGACTTTTGGGCCACAGACCTTTATGAATCTGTTGATTGAAATTAAATTGGAAGACACCCTCCAAAATCTGGTGGAGGACCTTTCATCATCAAGTACCACAATCTCGGAAAAAGATGTCCTCAGTAGCAGAATACTAAAAAAAAAAAAAAAAAAAAGTCTCTTTGGGAAAATATAGTCTCAAAGAGAAAATAGCAAAGACAAAATGAAAGAATAGGAAGTCAGCACTATGGTAAGAGGTTAACGGACATGATCTTGCAATTAAAGATATTTACCAGAGAAATTTGAACCCCATTATACTCTGGTTCATGGTACATAAGGAAGAACTGTTTTACATCATCAAAGACAAAAACCAGGTCTATAGGTAAGCTTTAAGAATAATAAACATCCTGAATTCAAGAATAAGTCTGTCAAATGAAGGGATATTGATTTTGGAACAAGGAATATTATGTCAAACAACATTAGTTTAATTGATCTGAATTTAGTTTAAGTACTAAAAGCATTTATATACAAACAGCAAATGAAAATTAACTGCAGCTGAGTCCCTTGATTCTCAGATTATACAATACGCACAAGCAACTGAAAGTTCTTGTAGGAATCCCAGCAGCATGGTCTGGGTTCTATTCCCATAGCATGACTCAATAGAAAAGCAATATGCTTTCTTTCAGAAAATATGAATATTTAAAACCATGTTTTGACTTTTAAAAATACACAAAACTTTTCCTTTCCCAAAAAGAATTTATAATAAAGTGCAGAAAAGATGTTAGAACTACGATCATGCTAACATAGTTTAGTTCAAATATTTCAGGTTCTAGAATGAGCTATCCAGGAAAAATTGATTCCTTCTGAAACAAAGCCAAATTGGTGTGTTTGTTGTTGTTTTTCTTTCTACTCTCATTCAGCTACTTACATTACTTAGCTATCTGAAATATTTCAGAGTCTGCATTTGTAGGAACTGATGCATTGAACCTCAAGATACTGACTGCTAAAATATGTTGCTGTTGTTACCCATGAGGGAAAATGTCAAGTTCTTTCTATAATTTATTTCATTTGGTTTTGTTAAAGAGCTTGATTCTTTCAAAGTGGGAAGACTTTCTACATCTTTCTTAGGCTTTCCTTTTTTTTTCTTTTTAAAATTCTTTGTATTTGCTGAATTAATGAGATTTTAAAGAAGTCGTGATAACAGTACAGACTTCACAATATGTGCACACACATAAAGAAGTCTAGTTGCCACTTAGCATTCTCAAATACCTACATTACTTATTAAAATAAGGCTAACGCTCTAAAATTTCCTCATCTTATGTTTGTGAACATGTTGAGATGCTTCAACTAATGAGAGTTCAAAAAATCTGAAATTACCTATAATCATAATATTAATTATATTAATAATATAACATAAAATATCAATATTCATAAAATAAATTTATAATTGTGTTGTTAGTGCAGAAAGGAAACTTAATAGTGGAATTCATCTTTCCTAATAAAGATATTCAAGACTTGTCAGATAAACTATATGTCTGATTTAGGCATAGATGACTCTTTTTTAACGTCTAGAGAATAAATCCTGTCTGCAATGAATGACAGTTTATGGGGTAAGTAACTAAAGCTGTTACGTGAATCACTAATTAAATGATCAAAAAACAAACTTGTAGACCAAAATCAGACCTTTTAGGTCTCTCTAAATATTTCTTTTTATATCTTCATCTCATATCATTCATATAATTTCTTATTGGTTTTCTTCTCTCTGCTTTGAAGTCAATGTGAGTGCCAAAGAAGTGTAGGCACAAAAAACTTCTCTATAGTTATAATAATAACTTGTCAAAATATTTTTTACTCATTACACTTGTTATCCATATATCACAATGAAATGTTAGGTGAACATAAGAGGATTTCATTTTTTACACAGAATTGCCTAGTTTACTTCCAAGTCTTATGGTTCAGATTGTGTCAAAATACAATCTGTACATCTGCTGAAGAGCTTACTGGGGAAATATCTGGGCATTCCACTTCCCAACATCTTTCAGGTTTTGTCTTAATAAGCCAGGAGTTTACAGCCTGTTATGAAAGTCTGTTGTGCACCTCACAAAAATACCAGTGAATCTTCCTGTCAATTGTTTGACTTGCTAAGGATCAGTTCACAAGTTTCTCTAATTATTTACAGTTGATCTAGTTCTTGCCTGAAATGTGTCTTTTTACAAGCCTAGTGCCTTGGCTAAAACGGAGTGGAAGGCCATGGGTTAGCCAAGGAAGTTCAACCTGCCCTATGGAGCAAAACAGGCAAAATCCATAATCATTAAGAAACTCAAGAAAGCAAGGAGGTGACACTGAGAAAGGTGCATTTGGAAGTTGCTGAATGTTGGTGCTCATTGTGGTTGAGATGAAAGAAGAGAGAAGTTTGTCAAGTCTGATTTTGCCCATATAAAAGTTGTGGGACCTCTTACACATGAGCTTTTCTTCTTAGTTTCAGAAAGTGTATGCAGGAATTCATGGGCTAAAGGGTCACGGGGGCAAATGTAAGAACTACTCTACTGAGCCTGTGATGAGCTTGGCAAGGTTCCTAAAATACATCACAAGTGTAGCTATGAGGGGAAGGGCTAACTCTGTGCATCAGCTTCAGATTAATTCTTCTACTTAATCCAATGGAGTATCAACTTACATTAGCTGTGCATCCAGTTTTTGATGATTTATTAGAAAACCATCATTATGTATAAAGATGCCTGTAAAGAGGTCAGTAGCAGTCACTAAAGTAGGATACTCTCTTTTTTTTCCTAGTATTTTATCAAAACTATGTTGAAGTCTTTCTAACTGTAAATTTATGTAATTTACCTGCCATTGGTTTAGGAGCAGGTGAGTTTCTGCTTTCCTATTGCAACAAATGCTCCCTCCAACACCGCCTTATATTTATATCCAAACCCAATTTATGCGTCTCATGCACAAGAGAATGTTTCTGTAGAACCTCATAAAGTAACCCACTGATCTGAAGCTGTTTGTTATTGCTATGATGAAATTTGCCATTTAACAGCAGCTAGGCAGGCAGCATCTTGTTAATATTGATTGTCTGAGAATTATTCCACAGGAAATCTCAGTTAAAACACAGCTTGTTTCTTACAGTACTATTTTCCCCTCTTGCCTTATTAGCCCTTCCGTTTCTCTTTTCCCTACTTCTTGTTTTGAATTCCATTTCAGTTTTGTGTTAATACAGAGACTATTAATTGTCACATATATACAGCAACTAACACGTTACAGGCAGAGCTCTACTGACACAGTAGCTGCTGAATCACTAAATTAAATCACTAAAATTAAATCACTTAATTAAATCACTAAATGCAGAAAAATGCCTGTCTGACTTGGGAACGCTAATTGCCGGGCTGCAATTGTTCCAGTGTGTCAGTATAGACTGAAGAACAAAGAGCTCAGGTAGACTGAGATTATGTCTATAGTGACACATTAAACACTTCTAGGGCCCAGACTCAGGTGCCAGAACGAGATTTTCTTGATTACTAAGGCAAATTTTGTCACAAATTTTGTCAGTATACCTAGCATGATCCAAAAACAATTGCTCAGTACAGTTAGGGAACCAAACTGTTCACAACAGTCATTTTTAGTATAACGACTTTGTTTTGAGTGATAAGAGATTTTTACAGCATGGATTAGCTAGGCTGTACAAGTTGACCTCCATAGCAGAGAACAAACCCTAGCACTGTTGAATTACCTGTACAGGCACAACTAGCAAAGATGAGCCAGCAAGTTTTTGTTAGAGTTAATGCAATGTCAGAGAACTGCAAAGCCAGGTTGTACTAGTCTTGGTACAAATTCAACATGTCTGGTTTTCTCCCTGTCACCACATCATTGCTGTATGTGCAATGCAGGCCTGATTTTAAACCTCCAGGTTAATGTTACCACAGTGAAAATTAAGTTCTAGCTGATGCAATTTTTTTTTCTACAATGTGTAGCAAATAAACCTGCCAAAAGTCAGGATAGTAAGTTAGTATGAATTACCACATGGGATGCATGCTCCTAGTTGTCCTTTTGCTAGGGAAAGTTTGGCACTGTGCATTTGATTGCCAGAAGCAAAGTGTTCCTTTATAGGGCCTCCTGCAGTCAATAGGGGTGGCGGAAAAACTACTTGGCAAGAGAAATACCTTTCAGTCTCTGAAAAAGTTGGTTCCACAGAGACTGGCTTATTGACAATCCTTTTTCTAGAGAGAAAAGAATGCCAGAGAGAGGTGGGGAATGAAACTCACAGAAGTGCCCAGGATACATCGTGCCATGCTGCACAATCATGCAGAATAAGTATGTCAAGCATTTTACTACATGTGTCTATAGGACACCTGCAAAATGGTTTAGTCAGAGTAGGTGTAACCTTAAAAAACATTTATTTAGCTTGAAGATAATCAGATTAAGGAGGTATCATCATTGAAATATTTTAAAACATTTTTACAACCAACCTGTCCAACCCAGTGGCCTCTTTGTTTAATGTGACATTCTTTTCCTGCATTTTAAGTGTAAGATGGGTATAGTTATTTATAAATCTATGCTGGAGAAACCTGGTACATGTGAGCTTTTATTCAGAAGAACAGCAATGGATCCAAACAGATAAAACAATACTCACACGAATTATAAGTCTACACAGTGCCATACTGGAAGTGAAAGGCGTTCATTTTGGATTAATAGGATGCATAAGGACAGATATTAGAAGAACTGATTGCTGCTGTGCATAAAATAGAGAAGGTACATAAAACAAGAAGCAAACAAGCCAAAAAAAGATGTTGATACACAATCCTGAGATGAAAATTAGAAGTAGGTGACAATAACCAGAGCATCTATTCTATATTTGTATGTACATACGTTTAAGGCTAACGCTGTCAAGAAGAATATGTAGGTTTGTTTGGGGTTTTTTTTTTTTTGAGTGACCTTGTCAGCTAAGGAAAATAATTCTTCTAAGGGTAGAAAATTTAATTTCAAACTTCTTCAGTGCTCATGACCACAGACTTGTACAGATACCCCAGAGTCCTAGTAGGCTTTATTTTCCTTCTGTCCTTCCAAGAACACAAAGGAAACAAGGTTTCCTCATGCTAAATAAAAGGAATGTTCTTTTGTACCAAAGTCTCATTTTTTGTGTGTCAGAATGTGAAGTTTCATTAAAATCTGACTTTATATTTGCCCATATCTAGCTGGTTCATTTATGTTTAGAGAAAAAAAATGGTTAGGAAGAATTTGGATAACAATCAGAAAAGAATGTTTCAATTTAAATGATTTTTCATTTCCAAATGAATGTTATCTGATGTAATAAAAATGTTGAAGCAAAATATCTCTGTGTTATCAAAACACAACATTGCAACTGACTCAAATCATTCTTGTTATGGCTGCTTTCAAACAGATTGAAGTGAAAGCATATTTTGGAATGGAAGAATTTGCAAAACTTAGATTTCCAAATTCGTACTCAGAGTGATTAATGACCCATCTTCAATAAACAGGGACTCATAAATGATCTACATAGCCATGATTGCAAGATACAAAATTTGCATAAAAATTTGACTTTCCATCTCTCCCTTTTTGATTTGTGCAGTAACAATAATTCCACAGAATTGTCATTATAAGCCTTTTACTTTCTTAATCATACCTAGGGACTTGACTAGAGACTTAAACTCAGATAATTCTGCACAGCGAAATCCTTCTGCTTAATCTTCTAACAGCATAGTTGTGACCTTTATATTTCAACAGAGTTGTCTTTGCTCTGTAATATCCTGTTAGATAGGATGTAAGAGATTTCAAAAACATGCATGATTATGGTTAATAAACAACCATTCCGTAGCAGCAATGGTCTTCAACATTGCAATGCCATTGTGCTCTGAGATGCCAAACATGGCCTGAACTGCTTACAGAGAATTTTATGCTGACCCCAAAGTCTGGAAACAGCCAAAGACTCAGATGAACTCACTTCTGGTAAAGCGCTGCTCCTGTATAAGCAAAATAAACCTCTCACCCGCACACACACACGTGCACACTCATGTATATAATAACATCTCAAATCGCATACAAAAAGATCTGGTCTTTCCAACAAAGAAAGCCAGTGCAGTGCCTGGAGTTTCTCTTTTCTCCCAGGTCCTTTCCAATAATATTTGGCTCAAGTTCAGCATGTTACACGGCTCCCAAGCCTCTTTGCCAGATATATCTGTCTTGTCTCTCTGGGTAGAAGAAACTTATTTCTGGCTCTCTGTCAAGCTCCCCACAACCTTATATTACCATACAACAATGTTGAAGGCATTGCTTTGATTTCCACAGAGAATCATAATTCTTCTCTGCTTCTCTCTCCCCTCCTCCCCTCCCCTTTAGGTGACAGATGGCTCTCTAGAAGTCACCCGTCTCTTCATTGTGACCTTCTCTTCACCTCCTCCATTTTTTTCCTCCGTCCTGGCCAATTCCAATTTGGGTAATTATTCTGTCTACAGTACGTAAAATTCTCTCTTTTGTTGTAGTCAAAGATAATATCCTTCTCCTTCTGTTCTTAAATGTAATGCTATGCCTTGATAAATCATTACTGTGGTTTACCCCAAAAGGGAAAAAGTGAGTGATTGAGGACTGATATCTTTTTATAAAGTCATTCCAGTGTTTAGGGATCCTTTGGGATGAGTAGTGTTATATTATTAGTCCTTAATTCCTAGATGATTTGCATTGCAACTATTATTCTCTCTATTGTACAGCTTTTTAAAGGGTGCTTATTTAGTAAAGTGAATTAACACTAAAAATATGCAAACCTTTGCCCATGGAAAAATGAAAATAGCCATAGCTTTGGAAATGTTTTAGCAAACTGAAATTCTAGCTGTTCCAAATACAGCACTGAAGAGACATGAAATCCAAACTGTGACATTTTCCTCTTTCTCCCGAAGCTTGTACTTACATCTGTATATTTCTATTCTTATTACAAAGAAAGATTTACAGACACAAAAGATGTAAGGGTCTTTTTTTTTAGCTTTCCTCTTCAGAAAGGACCAATACCTTTTCTGCAAACTTGAGTCCATCTAAAATAGTGTTTCTCTTGTTATGCACATCAAGTCATCAAGTAGTCATGCCTTGGGTTGAAACACTTTGTAGATGAGGACAGCTGTTTGCTATGAAGGACCCATTGTTATTTTTGAAACAGATGCTTTGATTTGTTGGAAAGAACTAATATGTGCTGATTTTAGCCCCAATCCAGTATGACACACAAGCATGTGCTTAAATCTATCGTTACTCAGAAAAGCACTTATACATATGTTAAAAATTAAGAATGTGCTTAAGTGCTTTGCTTAATGGGGATGATCTTGAGCACATATTTAAGTGCACTGTTGAATCAAGGCCAGAATGCCCAACCTTAGTTATTGTGAAGTTTGCTATCTTTTTACTACTTGAAGAAGTTCAAACAACATAACAATGCTTTATTTCATGTCCTTTGCAAAGGAGGCAATTGCACACTTGACAAGAAGAAAGAGTTCATTGCATCTTGCAAGCCAAGTAGTGGGGAGGATGGGGGAGCCTGCACAAAATTATCAGCCTCCTCTGTAAGTATGTGAGATGTGATTCCATCTGTGGCTGCTCTTCAATGGCTATGAATCGATTTCAGATCTCAGCTGGCTCTTCAGCCAACAAGGGCTCCTGCTTTTTGCCCTGCTTCATAGTCTGATGATGGACAAAATGGCATTTGTCACACAGACTGCAGCTAATGTGCCCGTCTGATTGTATTCCTCTTTGCAGAAGATATATAGCAGAGAAGCAGATGTCACTCCCACTTCTTATATTGATTTGGTCAAACCCACTGCCTGATGCTTTGACAGTTCCTTACTTGGGGAAAACTGCCAGATTCCATCTATTTTTTTTTTTTTAATGAGGCTTCTGTTGTATTATTCCTTATGAAACCCATTCACAGCCAATGAGACTGTTGTAGGAATACCGGGATGGATGGTTTTATTCTGCTTATTGGATTCTGTAGCACTTTTTTTTCCCATCATTTGCAGTATGTGTGGCATGAGACCCCCATTTTGTAAATTTCCAAATACAATCCATAAGAAAAGATGGATGCTTTTTGCAGTTTTAACAGCTCTTAAAAACAAAAGAGAATTGACAAATTATACTTAAATCTTCTTTAACTTCCTTTACGTACAGACCTGAACACTTGAACTGTTCTGAAACAAATGGCTAGACCAAAATTTTGGTGATTCCATTTCTTGATTTTAAGGGGAAAACCTCACTTTTTAAAGTACATTTGCCATCAGAAAAATAGAAATGCAAATCTGATATGTGGTATATCCTGCCTCGGCTATGTCTACAGATCACATCTGCTTGTTTCACCAAGATAAACTATTTTCTGTTGTCAGCAGCAGAAAGCCAATGAACCTATGTGAGAGCAAGATAGATTCCATTCTGCTTCATGTGTCATCGAAGATGCCAGCTATATTCTGATTACTGAACTTTTCTATTAATTCTTATGATGAAAGGGTAAGGAGAAAGAACAAAGCTTGTCTCTCATGTTTCAGCTTGAATTTGCAGTGCTGGCTGTCAGAAATATCATCTTTTGAAGTTCTTACTGCCATCTATACACATTCATGCATAGAAGTATAATTGCCATTGAACTAATGGAAAATGTATTCTGATGATTTTCCACATTGCCTCGCATTCATTGTGTGTTCTGTTCTGTTGTTTCTTCTAATATCCTGATCTTTACTCATATTTTGGTAATGATACACATCAGGTTTTTTTATTAATACATTATGAAAATCAGAAAAAAAAAAGAAAAATGTAACAATAAAGATCAATTACATTTAATAGTTTGATGATGGAAATACACATTCAGAGCTCAAATTCACTACAAAGACATGCTCAAAATATTTAAAGCTATGGATCCACTAAAAAAAAAAAAAAAAAAAAACCTGCTTCTGTAATCACCAGAAAAAAAACTAGCAGTGGTACTGTTTAAAAACATCAAAGAACCACTGTCATCTTCTTCCCTACATCTTTAAAGGAAGGGATTAGTTGAGAGGCAGTTCAAAGTGCAAGACAGAGCTGTTTCAGGGAACTTCAGAATTTGGAGCAGGTGTTATTACCATATGTGCTAGTAGTATATCCAGTAGCAGTGCAAGTCATCCTGGCTTAAAGGAGAAGAAAACCTGACTCAGTATTCCCAGCAGATCTCTCAGACAATGAATCACAGGTTGAGGAATCGGAGGATATGGACAGGCAGAAATAGAAATACTTTATGAGGGTTACCATGAGGATAAAAGAAAGGAAGTCATGCTTAAAACAATTCACCAAAGCAAGTAAAACAAGTCAGAGGTTTCTTATTTGTTAGAGAAAAAAAAAAGGATTCTTAGCTAAATCCACAAAGAGGATATGTTTTCATGACAGAATTATAGAAGACTGACAGCAGTATTGATGTATACGTGTCATCCTCCTTTAGCCATAAAGCTTTAGAAAGATAAAGGAAAATGACAGTGTCCTCCCAAGCGCCGTAGTTACTTAAGTGTTCTTACAGACACCTAAGGTCATACTTCCCGTAATTCTCCTTTCTGCAATGAACTGGGCTACTCTCTGATGCTTTTCTGGTGAATGACTAGAGAATTTGTCTGTACCAAGAAAGTTTGGGGACTTACGATTGGGTACTAGATGTCCAGCCTTTTAGTGCTTGTCCTTAACCTTCTTTGGGAGTAAGTAGTTAGCTCTTTTCCATGTCAAAAAGAAATACCACTAATAAAGGAATATTAGCCTCATAGTTCCAGACAGTTAGCCCAAGTCTAAAGCACAAAGCATTTCAAATGCAAAAGGCCATACACAGAAGGGCGTTTGGGTCCTAGGCAACAGGCAAAAATTATATGCAAATATCACTCAGATTTCACACAGAAGATTATTCTATCCAGTAGTATAAACCATGAATAACATGCCTGGAATCTGACCTTTTAAAAGTATAAGCAAAGGAGTTGTTCTACTTGTTCTGCTCTGTGCAGCTTCACAGATAAAAAGCACAGTTACTCCGAACTTCTTGCCCTTATTAATATCGTAGTTATTGCTGTGATACTTGTCTAAAAACGCAAGACAAGCCCTTAGTCTGCGCTTACCAGAAGGCATCAAAATCATAGTTTCAGCATACATAAAAGAGGGCTCAGTGAATCTGTTTTGTACTCAAAGAAGACCAAGAGAGGCCAGACTGAGTTTTGCTATGCCTACTCAAAGGAAAGAATAAAGAGTAAAGAGTAAAGAGTAAAAGAGTAAAGAGTCAAAGAGTAAAGAGTACTGTTGCAAAAGAGCAAGTAGGGACAGATGTCTAGCATTTTGCTTCTCCTCACCAAGGAGGTGGAGGGAGGCTGGAGGAAAAATTGTAACTTTGTGTCCAGCTGCATGACTTGTCACAATTTATCCCAAAACATGCATTATGACTCATTAATTTTTTTTTCAGTTGAGTACTGGCATTGTCTACAGGAACTGGACATCTTGATTTTGCCTATTTACTAATTGCAGAGGAAGTCACAATCCAACCTTACTGTCTACACAATCTTGGGATAGTTATGATATTTTGTCTCTGGAATATGGCATCTCCAACAACCAAATCCTATAGGCTGGCTTTTGCAAAAGGATTGCTGCTGGATACGTAATACTAGTGTGAACTCAGTGAGCAGCAGTCCACAGTATCATAAGTCATATGTTACTGCTGAGCAGCCCATGCATCTACACAGCATAGAGCAGCACCATACAGAGAGATTGTCCTAAATTCTGGGAAGGTGATAATTTGTCTGAGCTTATCACATTTGGTTAAGTTCTGTGCTAAAGTGCTAAATAGCTTTTAGTTTTGAGATCGTATCCTGACAGTTGAGAAAGGAGTTAGTTTGCAATTTTCTTACCCAGCTAGATAGACTATGGTCTTGCAGTGGGATACACCTTACATAATTTTAACGTTAACATTGAAGATAACCATATGTGGGTTAGTGACCATACATTGCCTTCACCGACCATGAAAATAAGTCAACAATTTTGGAACATAATTCATCTGGCCTATTTTAAACACCTGTGAGCTGACTCATACCCAGAAATGCCTGTTTTTCTCACTGATGAAAAGGGAACTTAGGGTGACTGCTTGAGAAAGAAAAAAAACCTATGTTATAGATATCTCCAGACAGTGAGATGAATCCTGTGCAGGGAGACTAACAAGTCACAAAGCAAGCAGGCAAGACTTAAACCAAACCTATTCAATGTTTGTTACCCTGATCCACTGAGAAATTGTTCTGTAGTCCACTCAGCACAAAGCAAATGAATACAGTATAGCTGTTCTCCAAGAGTGAGCACTAAAATATGGGACTGGCTACAAGAACGATGAGGTCCATAAAATATTATTCATATCTCAGGTTTAGGCAAAATGTTTCCATCTAGCTTGCCTTACCAGAGTGTACTCATTCAGGTTTGCATTATGCCTTACCTTTCTATCTGTCCAAAGACATATTCAGAAAAAAAGTTATGCAAGTTTCGAGAGGAAACCAGAAACCATATTTTCTCCTTGTGACTGAACAAGATTGGAATTTGCTAGTGATCTCACTCAAATCAGTGTAAATCAGGAGTAATTACATCAAAACTGATGGAGATAACCTACTAAGAAGTGAGAATCTGGGCCTACTGTTTTAAAAATAGCAGCCAAGCTTACATTACATGAATGATAGAATGATGCAATTTGGTTCTAATGAAATGGTGTGGTCTTTTTTTATGTAACAGAGAGAAATAGCATTGTAGCTGAACTGCTGAATAAAAGTTTTCACTTAACTTACAGTACATTTTACTGTCATCAAAAAAGCATTTGGGAATAATAGTTTCCAATGAGTCTCTGTTGAAATTTTGGGATAATAAACTTTTATATCTTAATATTTATGATTCTAATAAACTACCACAATATTAAAATGAAAGATACAAACTCTGAGGTCAAAAACTACAATTTGTTGTAAGGGAAAACAATTTTGAATAGTAAACCACTATTGAAATCTAAGATCACTTCCTATAATTTAATAAGTAATCCCCTTGGTGATATATCCCGGATATTAAACTGGTTTAACTCACTTGGACCAGCTGTTTTAAATTGGTACATAGCATTCTACCAAATGATAGTACAAAAATAAGCATGAAATGACATGGTAACCATTTAATTTCTGATTTTTACCTTTGTTGCCTACCACAAAGTGATCACAAATTGGGGACTAATTAATTAGTTCATTACTGTTAATAGTAGTGAATGACAAATATAAAGATAATACTTTGTTTATTACCTCACCCGTAACACTGTGGAATATGATGTTGGTTGACCAGATGCGAGTGGTTGATTGGATAACTTATCTTACAGCTCCCAATCCAGCTAATATGTGCCAAAGCAGTTAGTGCTTTATTCACCAAACGCATCCAGCTGTAGGCTATCGGTGTTTCCATAATGAAGTCAGTATAGCTTTACTTATAAAACTTATTCAAAGTATACTGTCTGAGCCTGAGAGAAAAACATTTTCAAAAGGCTCTGTCATGTGTAACCAAAAATACTCCATTCATGTATCTTTCATTATATTTCAAAGACACTTGTGTCAGACTAGTCAGCCATTAGAGGAGATAAGAGTTTATCCATTACTTGTTCCATATGAATTTTTCCTGATGCACCAAGTTGAAACATTTCAGTCCTACGTGTGGTACATGACGGAAACTTCCCTTTAATAACCACTTTAGAAAGATGATAAGCCAAAGCCAAAAGCATGCCATATTTATCCTTGGTATCAAAGATATTCAGTGGCTACAGTTTGCCTTACTTCTGCATGAGGAAGTTCCCTGCCCACTGGAAATGAGCTTATGAAACCTATAATTTATTGGAAGATGGAAAAACGCTGTTCTAAGGTACAGTAAAAGACCTTGCTCCAGAATAGGGCTTTGAAATACAAGCAGCAGTCACCACAACTGACAGGGACTAGAAACTCATGCTGTCTGGTCCCCAGAGCAGGTGCTAATGCCCTTGAGCGAGTTGCTTCTCTGGTCAAGAAATCACACATTGTGTTCATCATGCAATAGAACAGGCTGCAGCCACTACAATGTGGAATGACATCCCACAGAATCTGGTGCACTTGAGAACTATGTTGGCTTGAGGTCTATAAAAATGACAGTTTTATTTACACAGCTCCATTATGCCTTACTGAAGGGAACAGAGAGAGATTGCTTAACATGCTTCTCATTTGTTTATTTGCTTTTCTTTATTGGATAAAAGTAGTGCTCAGGAAATAACTAACGTAACTGACTGGAGTCTCCTTCTCTGGAGACATTCAAAGCCCGCCTGGATGCGTTCCTGTGTGATCTGATCTGGGTGTTCCTGCTCCGGCAGGGGGATTGGAATAGATGATCTTTCGAGGTCCCTTCCAATCTCTAACATTCTGTGATTCTGTGATTCTGTGATTCTGTGACAGCACTGACTTGAAGAAGGGATGATGGCAAACAGGGACAGTACTGTCTGAGAGTAGTGAATGGCAGGTTCTCTACACACCCAGCAAATCCTTCTTCAAACAAGTGCCCTCTGTGCATGGGGAAGGATGACCAAGAATATCTCCATTTGTGAAAGAATTGTGGTCTAACCTCAGATCAACAGACCCAATCAATACTAACCCAAGCAAGCATTTAGACCCATTACAAACAAGCATAGATTGCATTACCCTCAAATTTTGTGACTGACATTAATGGAAATAGCAGTTTACTCTCAGATTAGAGATAGGTTGGGTTGGGGAAACGCAACAATTTCATAAGAAACACCGCTTGATTATTTATTGCCAGACCTTAGTGGTGTCAAATACTCTGCAGAGGTCAGGAAAGAGCTATGTAGAACTGTCAATGCTCCTAAAAGTTTGTATTGGCTCACTAGAGCACGGCTTGTGGACTGAAGTGGTCACAAAGAAGCAATGTCTCTTTGGCAGTCATTGAGAGTTGCCAAATACTTTCTGAATTTTGTAGTTGTTGATACAACTGAGGCTGTGTGCTGAAACAGCCCTGCCCAGTCAGATAGGTGGAATGGCAATAGCATCTCTTCTGAACACGTATTTGTGGTTTTCTTCTTTCATTACAGTTGACTGAGTCAGGGTAAGACAAATGTAAAACTCATCAATTTAAAAAGTGGTGTCTGATTCTCATCTGACGTAGATGGAGAATATCCCTGTGATGATAACAAAGTTGTGCCTCTCTACTTCATCCCTAAAGCAGACCGATTTCTCAGTTTCTGCAATTTAGACATGACAAAATGTTCTAGAAGTAGCAGTTAGGGTTTCCTCTGTTTTGTAAAGCACCAAAGACTCTGGGGGTCTCAGGAACAATTCTCAAGCATTGTTTCAATGTGTTTGAAAGTGTTTGAATTCACTGACTGTTCTCAGCTATACAGGAACACAAACACACACATGCATACACAAACAGCTCTTGAAGGAAATCAGAGCATCTGAAGGAAAAGGTTTACTTTACTCTGGGTGATCTCAGCTACATTATTTACACACAAAAATCTCTTAGAGTGAACCATAAAAACACATCAAAGTGCAGTGACATTTTTGTACTCCTCCCTCCCAAGCTCTACAACAGATTTTGCAGTTTATCTTCTCTTCCTGGTCAGTCTCTTCCAGATCTTGTAATAAAACAGGGCACATGAAAACTGAAACTTCACAGGAAAAATTTTGTTAAATATTTTCTTTTAGAAACTGATTCTTCTCTGCTGAGATTTTTTTTTTTTTTGCATATTTTTGTAGAATCTTTCAGCCCTCTCTCTTCTTTCTCTGCAAGACTCCCTTAAGAGATATACACATATACAAACATGGCGATGGTATTAGATGTTGTGCTTTGTGGGCCTCATGCTTTGGATGCATTAAACTAAATTAAACCAAACCACCAACTTTCCAGTTTTCTCCTGTCCTGAGCAGGGATCAAGGCTGTTTGCAGAACTACCAAGGACCTACAGTAGATGTGGCCCTTCAGAAATGTCCTAGGATGATCTGAATATGGAACCCACCACAGCTAGGAGGCATTGTATCTGATTGCCTACCTTTAGTCACAAAATTGGAGCAGAGCAGGATAACTTGCCATGTTTGCTAAAACTGGCCCTGTGCACTACCACTCGTACATAAGGAATCAGGACTCAGGAGACTCAATTTCTGTTCAACTACAGATTTCCTATGTAACCCTGAATAAATTGCCCCACCCCTCCACACCTCGAGTCTTTGCCCATAACTTTAGGATCTTTAATGGGAAATAAGTACCTGACATTAATGACAGAGGAGCAGTTAGAGGTTTTGGAAATTAGGACTGCACAAGAAGTTCATCAGAAAGAAGATGACACACCGTCCAGTTTGTTTTCTAGACTACCAGTGGATATAGTGTAGGCAGAATGGCAAGGCACACCTGCACTTCAGTTCATATGTGGGACACCTACACTTGGGGTATAGGATTTAAGCACTGGCTGGGTTCTGGTTATCCACAGCAATCCATGCTCAGGGAAGAGGTGAAAATATGAGTCAGGACCCAGCAAGTCATCTAACAGTTGTGGGAGGATGTCTGGATGTCTTGCTGTAATAACCTCTGCAATTTCTCATAGCCACTATCTTCCTTCTTAGATGGAGAGGAGGAAGGGAAAATCATTGCTCCATTATATAAATCAAAAAAGTGCATTTTATTTACACATCTCATCTTACACAACTGATAACAGATCCACAATCTGGCCTGAATTTGGAATAGTAATAGACTTTCCTTTTTAACATTCTCTCTACCTCTGTCTCTTTAGGCAGTTGCCCTGCTTGACATCTCCTCCAAGATACACCTACTGAAAGTTAACATTTTATATTTCGAAGAGGTGCAAGACTATTGTTCTGGCTTGTATCTTCACAGCAACATGACATTTGTACTGATTGCTGTGCTTTCAAATTTCTAAATTGCCCTTGAGTGTGCGTTGGCTATTTCCATCATTTTAAGGCCTCCCTTTTCCTTACAAGCCCACCTGGAAAATGGCAATAAAACTTACAAGCTTTAGGGGGCTTGTATTCCAAACTTCACTGCAGCTCTAGCTGTTTTTAAGAGAGCTTACCACTTTATCAGTCTTAAAGGATGGTTATAATTCTGTATGCCTGAATATATGTGGTTAAATGAACAAAACAGTTTGGTTTGTGCAATATCTATTCAGGACAGGGTCTGTCAAAATACAGGTGACAAAAACCTCAGTCATTCCAATTGTTTCTAAAATATCTTACACAACCCAACAAATTCATTATCTTGCTATGTGGAAGATTCAGCTTAGAAGAATAAGGTTGGAAGTTCATTCAAACAGCAGTCTTAAAACTTAAATACAGAGTAATTAATCTAAAGATGTTGCCCATGACAGTTTTGTTCTTTGTTATGTTAAATACAACTTTTCGTATTCAGTACAGGTGAATTACGCTCTAGAACAAATAGGGTCTCTCTAGACCAAAGGACGGTGGCAGCAAGGAGACAAGCAACCATGATCTGCCCTCTTTTAAAAAGATAAAGAAAGAAGATTCTCAATTAGTCACATAGTTTGTGCTTTAAAAAGACATAATTTCCAAAAGGTGAGTAATGTTATGTGCAAAATTCCTGGAAAGTGAAATGTAAGCAGAGAACTTTGAATGAAACTTAGGAGTCCTTTTAGAAGAGTTTATTAGGTGGCTAACCCCCATGATTTCACAATCAAGAAAGAACAAACTGGCTAAAAGCCCAACCTAATTTTGTGGAAACTGAGAATATAAAAGCAATGTATAACACATGCAAATAGACAAGAACGGCAGATTTAGTTAGCAGTATGAATGAGAAATTATGAAGAAAAAAAAAGAATTAACATGAGAAGCTAAAAGCATGGAAAAATAATTGCTGTCTTTAACAAAAAGAGAAATAACTTTTAAAATTTTTATTATAAAGAGAAAAACATGCTAGAAGTGATATAATCTTGTCATTACATAAGGTTGTTAAATTTGGTAATAATGATAGAGAAAAATAATAAATGTTCAGTAAATATTGCCTTTTAATACTGGGAGAAATCCAGGATCATTTAATTACTTCACATGAGGATGATTAAGATCTTTCCAGTCCTTCAGTTAGCAAGAAGGATTTTAAACAAAAACTGTTAAATATTTTTAATTCAGTGTCCATACAGCTTGAATCCAAGAGTCCTCACCAGCTTCCCAAGGAGGCAGCCGAAGCACTAAAGTTACTTTTGCATAAGTCTTGAAATACTGGAGAAACTACAGAAGACTACAAGTGCTGTGCCAATATCCAAAAAAGGCTCAAGTAGGCAAGTTACTGGACATCAATCCCAGACAAAATAATGGAAAAGCTGATAAAGGAACAAATTTATATGGTTAACAACTGGCTGACAGTTCCCAAAGGTAACCAGCCACAGGGCACACTTCTACCTCTAGCGTCAGCTCTCAAGGATTGCCTGAAGGGTCACCACACCCGATGTAAAATATTCCCAAAATATTGTCAGAAGATAGTTGTGAATGACACAAAAACTGGTGGAAGTGCATATAATGATACACAAAATTAGCTGACTTATTTAGACAGGTGAGAAAATTTCAACTAACCAGTTTAATACCAGCTGAACTTCTGCAGCTGTTCTAAAATGGATCTTAAGAGACAAGCAACAGAGCAGAATTTCCTAATGTAATTCTGAAAAAAAAAACCATATATGAACCTTTTATTGTATAAACGGTGTAACAAATACAAGCAGGGTGATGATTTTACCTCTGTATGTAGTATTGATGAGACTGATACTAGAATATTGTATACACATCTGGCATCCACATTTGTGAAAAAAGTTGAAAAATTGGAAAGGATGCAGAAGGGACCTTAAAAATCATTTCAGGATGTAGAAAATGCCTTACGGTGGGGCACTGGAAATACTCAATCTGTTTAGATTAGAGTAGATTTAAGGGTGGCTTGATTATGTATGCATGTACATTCATTAGGAAAAGCAATGAACACCGAAAGGACCTTGAAGGGAAAAAAAAAAAAAAAAGCCTAAAAAAATCAATGGGTACAAGCTAAAACTAGACAAGTTTAGCTTGGAAATAAGGCACATTTTTCAGCAGTGAGAGAGGTTAGTTAGAAAAAGCAGCTACAAAGGGAAGTAGTGAATTTTCCTTCTCTTCATACTAATGTCGGCTGTGTTTCAGAAAGATGTGCTTTAGCCAAACAAAAGCTGTTCTTTAGTCAGAGATTTTTGCTCAGTTTAATATATTAAATTGCCAATTATTCCTTCTGAACTTAAACACTTCATTCATGATACAACTCATTTAACTTTAGTTGACAACCATGTAGACATCTGAATCTCAGGTAGCCTAAGATTGCTTTAGAGTCAACAGACACTTTGGGGGCTGGATTCATCTCAGCCATTTTAGAAACCTGCATTACAGTAGATTAATCCTGAAAAGTGTCTGCTTCTGTTTTAAAGGAGATGCCATAAAGGGAACAAAAAGAGGTTATAAAGGCAATTTGCATCCCTCTGATGTAGGGATTTCCAGTGAAAATGCATGCATTCAGTCAGGTGGATCCTACCTAGGTTTTGTGCCTGAGTGTCAGGAAGGCATTTTGACAAATGTTCCTGAGCAGTAAATCCGATTAAAAAGCAGGAAAGGTAGCACCTGGATTTCTGATAGGATTAGGTGAGGTAGAAGTTTAGGATACTTCTGTGCCTAATGTGTAGCTGTTTACACACATTTGTTTAGATTTTGTCTTCCAGCTTCTTCAGGCTCAAACATGTTTTTAAACCTAATAATAAAAAATTAGGCTTTCCCTATGTTTTAAAAAGATTTTTCATAAAAGGAATTAAGGATGAGGAGTTGAATGTCTTTACTCACTAAGGGCCCAACTTTTCACTGCCACCCAGTAATGCAGCCCAGTGGGAGAACACAGAACAAAATGATATCCAGTGTGAAATAAGATCTCGCTGTGACTCTGACTTTTGAGATGTTTTCCTGTTTGCTTTGAACTCCACAGTAAAACAAGGCAGAATAAATATTCCAAACAACAGAAGAAAACTGGAAAATGAAATAAGTCACAACTCTTAATGGACAACAAGCCTCAGTCGCTGGGAACAGGCACACGAACACACACGGAGTTAAAGGGCTTGTGAAGTTTGAGGGGTTTTGTGTTTGGAAATAAGCAACATCTCCCACACCAGAGCCCTGGTCAACGTTTTACACAAACAATATGGCTTGAAGTCAAGGGAAGATTTGCCTCAGGAAGGACTAGAGGGTTGGATTCAACGTACTGTTCATTATGGCTATTTTCCTTTTCTTTACGAGCCACCTGGGAATCTATCTCCCTGTTTCAACTGACATGAACTATTTTGTTTCAACATTATTTTTTACTGTTCTAGCCTGTATGTTTTATTGATGTTGATTATAATTTGGTTGCTCACCAACTTAAATTGAAAGGAAAAGCTGCAATCCAAACCCATTTCTGTAGTGATTTAAGAACAGCTAAAATGTACGACGTTTGAACCAAACTTTCTCATTAAATAGTTATTACTGAATTTTTTACTTTTGTTAAGAAACTTTTCAATACCAAAGCACATTTCACCTACATATATTTTAAATTGTATAATGCTTCTTCTAGATAGACTAATTACTTAAATGAGAATGTTATACAAGCAGTGAAAAGATTAAGGACTTAAAAGAGGCACTTGTGGAGCATCTAAAAAGGGTAGGATTCAACTTGGACATTATACGTTAACTGTGTGAAATAATTAGTGTTACAGACATATGCAACTTGGAACATTTATTTATCCTTACTGAAAATAGTAAAAAGATTAATACACTTAAAACAATAATAGAAATATTTTATCCCTAAAAAATACTTCATTTGTGGAACTCCTTGCTACAAGATAATTGGAAAAAAAATCTCAGCATGTCTTTTTTTAGGTCACATTTTTAAGATTGTCCAGAGTACAGTTGTAAGATAATGCACGTGGAGACTTGGAAAATCACTGGTTAGCTATTTAGTTAATGAGCTAACACATACTTTACCATTTTCTTGTAGTTCAAAATAGAGTTCTCTGTGCTGCCATTTTAATTATTTATGGAGATGAGCAAAGGCATAAAAAAATTTAACCAAAACCTAAAACCATAATTGAAGTCTTACCGAGCAGACACAGTTGTTCAGATATTCTTTCCCCTGTAGGAAGGATGAGGCAGAGATTGAACCATGAATTAGCTAACTTATTACATTACAAGAAAATTGCCTTACAGTACAAGATTGAATGTGACCTAAGATCCCATATAGAACAGATGTGAACTGTTGACTGCCCATGGGCAAGGAGAAAATTCTCATCTGCAGTGAATATTTCTACCAAATTGTCCATAATGGGACATCTCTGCAGGTCTTTCCTAAGTATCTGGCACTCCCTAGTGAACCATTATCAGACTTAAGAATAGTTTTCTATTCTGAAACCCAGTTCCAACTTTCAAATACTGCTGCAGTAAGACCACTGAGAAGCCCCAAGCTCTGGCATGCAATTGTCCACATGGTTAAGTTATTAACACACCTTTGGTCTATGCCAGCTAGTGTTCCTCCAGAAAGTAACAGAACACAGTTCAAGGTGACTTTATAGGTCAGGAATAATTCCTGATAGACACTTGGGATGTGTCTAACCTGTTTCGCAGGAAAAGAGGTTAGATGTATGGATGTGAGCCATGTTGTGTCATCTGCCTGCAAGTCCAGAAAGCAGTTTCTGCACCATTCTACTAACAGCACAAGTTTGGTCTTTGTGTACAAGACATAATACAGTAATATGAAAATCCTGTCCTCTGTCCTTAGGAGAATGTGGGAAAATATCTCTTTTCAGGCATGGGAAATCCTAAGAATATCTCTGAAAAAGATGAGGAACCACAAAAATCTGCTAGTCAAAACAATGGGGGAACCTACTTTTGCTGAGCAAGAAGAGACAGTAGCATGGCATGTCAAACACTAGCAGCAGAGTGTGCTGCTGATGGCACAACTGCTGTGAAGTTGAGGGCAGCATGACTGAAGGCTTGGGTGAGTGGTTGGAAGAGCCAAAGGCTGGAGCAAGAACCTCATGGCAGTGTCCCTATGGACTTTCTGATGTCTTTCTGATCTTCTTGGAAAGGTCAGCTGGCCCAGAGTGGTTCATATCCATAGTGTTTCTTCGCTGGAGTGGTTGTACTGCATCCAACAAAGAGAGCACCTAGCCCCAAAGACAGATACAAAAAGCAGATGCCTAGAGCATAAGAACAGGGTAAGCAGATAGTAAAACTGCACCTACCTGCAACTACTTGTAGTTAAGGGACCTCCTGAGCTCAGTGGGTTTCTCTTTCTTGAATTTGTCTGTTTCTCTTCTTGAATTTTGGCACATCCAATGTCCTATGCCAAGGAGCTCCACTGCTTAACTGCTCCCCAAGTGAATGAGCTTCCTACTTGGTTTTGTGCCTTCCTTCTTCTAGCTTCAGCTAAACAACCAATCCTTATGGCCTCCCCAACATCACTCCAGGCTGCATAGCGCTTTTCCACGTCTATCCCAGCCATTACCTTCCCAGACCTGAGAGTATCCATTTCTTTAGTCATTCTTCACAAGGAAGCTTTCCCATACCCCTCCCTTTGAATCTTTTTCAGTTCTGCTCTTGTATTTGGGTGATTGCAGTACTGTGCAAACATTTTCTAGTTCTTGTGAATTTATACAGTAGCACTTTATGCTTTCTTTTTTAAATTCTCTATTCCATTCCTAATTTTTAACAATTTACTTATGTTTTTGCTTACTCCCTGGAATGTGAACTGATTCTGTCCACACATTGCAGCTCTTGGAGTAAAGCCTGGCTTGGTACTCAACCCATGGACTTCTGCACAAACTAATTTACTGGTCTCTGATGATATGGGCAAATTTTGTCTGTTTCACTCTTCCCACTCAAGGCCCACAACTGTGGCTGGCCTGCCATATCCCTGTCAGCAGCTGGGGATATTTTCACAGTCCTTTTCTTTCCTTGCACGCCCTTTCTCACTGTAGCCTCGGATAGCCTGAGGTACCCTACTCCACAGGGTCTAGACCTCCTCCTGCCCTCAAGTGGCCTGTCTTTAGGCCTGAAACTTCAAGTATTTAAGAGGGAATACTTTTTCAGCTTGCCTTAGATATGGCCAGTAGCTGCTTTGCCATCTGTCATGTTTATATTTTTCTACACAGTGTCAGTATGGGTATAGACCGTGTGCAGAAGGATGTGGTTGTGAGGACAAAGAAGGGGGTAAGGTCCAATGGGATGAGCACAAGTTGAAGAACTGGATTTAGTGGATAGAAAGAGATGTTGGGTGCCTGACTGATTTGCTGGTGTAGTCCTTGGACAACCACAGGTTGTTTGAGGAAACACCTAACCGCTCAGCTCCAGAATGGATCCTGGAGGTGACCCAGTATGCAGCATGGACAGACCGGGGAGCAGGACTGGGGCGTCAAGCAGTTAAAAGGTTGCTGCAAAGAGGAATAGAATATTCTGTTCTCCAGATCCCCTGAGGACAGGAAGAAAAAGAGTACATTTAAATTGCAGGAAGGGAGAATTAAATTAGTGGAAAGGACTTTCTGTCAGTAAGGAGAATTGAGCCCTGGAATAGCTTGCCCAGCAACTAGTGCAGTTTCTCTTGCTGACAGGTTGTGAGAACAGGTTAGACAAACAATCCAGGAATGGTTTTTGTCTGCTTGATCTTTTCTTGGTCCAAATGGAGAGATAAGATCATTTATTCTGTTCTTCCGAGACTCACCTGCTAGAATATTATAATTTTTCATCCAAGATTGCTAAAGATAAAAAATTGATTCTGTTTCCATGTTTTCTAATACTGCAAAGAATAGCTTGTTATATGTGTCTAAAAATTGTGACAGACACAAACCCACATTCTATGCCTGTGAAAATGGAAAAACACTCTTAAATCAAAGGATCTCTGTCCAGTTCTGCCAGTTTTGCTTCTTGTGCTGAAACTAAGTATGACACATTTCATTTAATAATACAATATTTACTCAGTAAATATATTTACCCCATTTCTTTGGCAGTCTGTGCCTTTTATGTGTTTATTCTTTCACAAGCTGAAAAGTAAAATGAGTGTTATGGCAGAAAGCCTCTTCAGAAGTTGCAAATAGAAACCACCTCAGAATACCTCTGGTCAGAGTTCATCTTGTTTTGGCTTTAATTACAAAATTACAGATATCTGCTTAAAGTATTACAGGCAAAAACAGGCCCAGGAGGGATTACCTTCCCAGTTTTAAGATTAATGCATTGTACAGCCCCTGGTCATGAAATTTAAAAACGTTCTAAATAGTGGCCACAGGCCGTTTTATGTGACAGCCTAAATAATTAAAAAGGTCTGCTTCAATCCCATATCCATTGAGTACTTTTTTTATATTGTTTTGCTGTCCAGAAGTGGTCTCTGCACAAAGATGTAGCATTAAACTTGGAATTTCTCCTCTATCAGCTAGGCATCCTGGGATCTGTTTTATGATTCTACAAGGGTGTATAAAAGAAATATGCTGCAACTATCCAGTAGAATTTTTCCCCATTCAGAGACATTATTGCTAAATCTTGTTCCTTCTCCTATCCAAGTAAATCCCTACTCAATATTTTCCACAATTCTTTGTTGACTGCTTATAACCTACGCGGAAATCCTTGGGCTGCTGATTGGAATCACCAACATTACTGTGCCTGAATTCACAGGCCTTATTTCTGGCTTTCAGAGGAGCCATGTTCTCAAGATTGGTTAAGCATCTGTCTGTTTCTTTAGACACCTACCGTACCATCCAGGTAGAGTCATTCCCAGAACTGTTTCTCAGATGTCACCTTCTCTGTAAATACCTAGGTTTTGCCAGTCAAGATGTTCGTGGTCTCCTCATCCGTGAGAGTGGTCTACAAGTCACAAACTGCTTAGAGGTTTTGTTCAGGCTACAGCCAAAGGCTTCACAGTTTATTTTCAGGCTTTTCCAGGAAACTTTATCTCAGTAGTCAAGCTTAATCCTCTAGGTATGTACAAAGCATATGTAATATCAGCTACCAAAAGGTGAAGGGACAGCTTTTTTTGAACATGAGAGATGATTGTGCGATATACACCTGCCTGAACAGGACACTCAGCTGAGATGTCATGATACAATTCTCCTCCTCAGAGCCAGGATGCAGGACACCTCCCACATCGTAGGTTTAGTCTTAAGTTCTAAACTGTCAGCTGGACACTTTTTCTGCAGCTTTTGTTTTCCAAACAGGGCAGGGAAATCATATGTCAAACATCAGCCTGAACTTAACAAACAGTATCAGGAGAAAGTTGATGGGGAAAAGAGAGAGCTATGGGGCAGTTACATTTCTTCAAGGATATTTCTCAGTGTCTCTGGCTAAGTCAGCTGCTTCAGTGCCAAATTCCATCTTCGTTCTATTTACGGCAGTTCTCTTCTGTCAGGTGCCTCAGCCATGTGTCCTTCTGCAGTACTGCCAATCACCTCAGGAGACAGTGTTTTCCTTGCTCAAAGAAATATGAAAATGAAAATTGTCAGTGTCGTAACCATCATGGATAAAGCAAAAATATTTCTTAAGATCTATGAAAGACAACTATGAGGAAGCAAATTATTCTTATTGGTAAAGGTGGATTTTCTGGGGAAATTTGATGAGACTACAGAAAACACTAAGTAACTCTCTCTACTGACATTGTGTAATGATAAAGGGGGTGGTTAATAGCCCAGACGTGTAAGGCACTCCAGGTTTTGAAGGAATTACCAGATATTTCAGGTATTAAATATGTTTATTTAAAAAATATTTTAAAATCTTTCATGTGGAAATTGAATTTTAATATGCACACTCAAGATGTAATATGAGGGGCCGGTGGTGGTGTTGTCTTTTTCTTTGAAGTAGCAATAACATTAATAAATTTCTAATTTCCCAATTATTTTCTCCACACGAAGTTTTTTCCAGAGGCAGGAAAATGGTCTTGTCTAATTCAGAGAGTAGGGATGTGTCATTGCCAATATCTTGACTTTGTTTCCTTCCTCTTTAGGGTCTTTGGAGCTAGATAAACAGCAGATAACAGTCCTATGGTTTATCTATAGTCCAGAGACACAAAAAAAATAATACAAGGTGAGTGAAACTTCCTGCAAAAGTAGCATAAAGTGAAAGAAGGGGGAAAAAAAAAATGAGCGTAACACAAAAAAAATTAAAATCAGTTCAATCATCTGTGTGATAGTCTTTCATATATACATTTTTTCAAAAGAGTTGTGCGACTAAAAGAGCAAAGGATATCCTGAAGAATACTGAGGAATTTCCACATATTGTAGTTCACATGGTTACCAACTTCACGCAAGTGAGAGGAGGTGTGCAGGCAGAAGTACAGTGTTGGATACCTAGGAAAAGAACGTAAGCTGGGATTGACGTAGTCGTGTTGTGCAACTCAGTGGTGCAAAGAAGGGTAACAAAGAAGTTAGACACTAGGTGTGAGTGGGCTACGGTAAAGAGGAGCTGTGGGAAGGGACTCCTGAAGCAGCAAAGTGCTGTGAAAAGTGATGCAGATGTTGCACTTGCATCCAGCTCCTGTCTTCAAAACTCACAATACTTTTTAGGAGGACTTCGAGAGAGAAAGGTTAGGAAGGCACTGAAGAAGAACCTCAATTTGAATACATAAATGTAGCATTGTTCCCATATGAAGCAATGGAACAGTAGCACAAGATGTAAAGAGTAAAGCTAAAACTAATGTGTGCCTGTAGTTGACAATATAGAAAGTCAAGAGTTGACTACAAAATGTTACTATACATCTTTAGAAAACCTAAAAAGGCACAGAGGTACATTAAGCATGACATTTTGCCAGATCAGTGTGAAAGATATTATCTTACGGTGAAACACTTTGGTGAGATGTAGGATAGCATAAGTAACCAGAGTAAAGAACAAACTGTGCTGGACACTTGCTAGAGATCTTTGGGACTGGAAAGGAGAAGGAACCTCTAGTTTTTGTCCCGCTACTGAGAATTACTGCAGTCCAGAAGTTAGCACAGTGGGGTCAGCAACTCCACAGAGTGCTGTTCTGCCTGTGCAATACATTTGTGCTCTACACCTCACTGAAATATCAAGGAGGAAGAGTATGTTAGGTGACAAACTATGCTGCCACATTGAAACAACACTGGCTTATGTAGAGGAAAGAGCATTAGTCCAGAAGGAAGATCAGTCAGAAGAGGAGTCATCCTGAGCAAGATCTATTCCAATATGAACAGCAAAATTTGTCTCAAAAATGTTCATTTCATCTTTAAATATAATTTAGTTATAGCCACTCTTGATTAGTATCAATGGACAGTCCTGTGAAAAGACACTATGTTATTCAACATCAAGCCTTCAAGCCAGCACCATGTTATCATCCTTACCCTAGCTAAAAAGCATCCTCCATAGTTATTTGCCTGATATTTTAAGGTCCAGTCATCCAACCAGACAGCTGGACATGACTGCCTTGAAACTAGAGTTGGGAGTCACTCTCACTGTGTTAGAGTAGATGTTATTAGAAAACTGCCCGTCTGAACCACTTGGAAAGTATTTGCACACAGTGGCTGGTGTCAGGAACAGAATGACTGGCAAGCAGAGCAGCAAGGCAGTCCCATTAATTGATGAAGAAGATTAATAAAAAAATGGGGTTATTTTTCATCTACATTAATGACCAATGTTCATTCTGCTTCTCCTGTGTTTCTGCAATTTCACCACACACCTTTCCACCAAGCAGAGGAGTAAATAAAAACTGGTCATACTGGTTGGCATTGATAAAATCAAGTTCACAAGCAGATATTTCAAAGCCTTTATTAGCAAGGCCATAAACTACATATGCTGTTTGATTAGGATATGATGAAAAGAATTTATTAGCAGATGTGTATTCAGCTACACTGTTTTACTGGCAGCTTTATGAGATTCTCTCCTAGGCTGACAGGTGCTGCCTGCCAGCTGCTTTGTACAGTAAACAGGGGATGGAGAGCATGCCATGTGCGATGATTTAATCAGTTACCATCAACTGCTAGAAAATAAACAAGGTTTTGTGCATTTCTTTCAGTTCCATGTATATTAATTGAAACCAAATATTACAAATGACACAGAAAGAGAGTATCGCTGATCAGAGAAGACTTAAATTTAATAGGACACAGCCATGTAATACATAAATATAATAAAACACAGTCATGTAATACATAAATATTTGGTTAAAAGATAGCAGAATTTTGTTAAACTTGGCAATGGGAAGTCTTTTGAAGTCTCATTTGTCAGTTTCCATTCATGGGACAGTCAAATCTAGTCATTTGGGTCACAGCTGGCAAAAGAAAGATGATCCTCTTGGTTTATTGTTCTGATACAAAATTGTCATTACAAATTGAAAACATAGAGCAAATAAAAGAGGGCAAATGGGGAACTTGTGTGGTTACGTATTTTTAACTGTTGCGTCTGGCTGTACTTTGTTTAATAGGGGTTGCAGAATTCAAGATGTCTATATCCTGGGTCTCATTACTATTGTTTAAAAATTTCTATACTACTAGTTTACAATTAAAACTTTCTTTCTTGACTCAGTTCTCATTTCCCATGTTTTCAGTGCTCTAAATACGTGTAATTTGAACTAATATTTTTAGTAAGCATCTGACAGCTGCATTGAAGCGTTTTTATTTCAAATATTTGCATGTCAAAATACAGATATCTAAGATTTTTTTGTGCAACAAAATTAGAATGTTCATACATTTTAAAGAAAAACTAAAACTGCTAAATTGATGCAAGAACATTTTCTGAAGGATGCTTTAGTTTCATTTTCTGCATATTTGTGACAAAGAATGTCATGATTACACTGGATAGCAAGGACAGGTTGAGAAGAACTCTCCAAACTCTTTGCCTAAGTAATTATAGCACTGATATGGTAAGAATTATGAAAATCTAAGCCATGGTATTATTTTGGAAAAAAGTAGGCTTGTCTTTGAACTGTCAGCACATTCATTTTCTTTTTCTCAGCCTAAGCACATATTCAGATTTGAGCAGATATTCTGTGCTGGTTATGAGTTAAGTTTTTGCACAGAATCAGAGATGTTAGAGAAGGAACTGCACCAGTATCAGAAGACTTTATTCTCTGTCTTGTTGTCTGATTATAATCATTTTTCTGGAGAAGAGAGAGATTATTTTTGATCTTTTGCTGCCAACATTTGTGAAAGGAGAGGCTGCACTGCATTCTCTTGGGTGACTTCTTTTTTCTGGACTGGTACAGATCATTAAGTTCCTAGCCCGCAGAGATGCATGTCTCTTCTGAGCAATGTTGATTATTTGACTGAGAAGCCAACTTGTGGCTTCAGGTATCTGTTCTTGCTTCTCATTAGGGTCAGCGATGGGTAAGATATAACACTCATTTAAGAGAAGGGACAGTGGTATTCATTGATTGCGCTAGTTAACTATAAGAAACAAAATACTGTGGATAAACAAAGAGGAGGTAACCAAGGAAGGGTCTTGAACGTGTGCATAGAACTTTGTTTTGAATTCAGATGAGAAGGGGAGGCAGCTGAAAGACTTCAAAGAGCATATGGAAATGATGCGGTTGTGAAGGGATATGTCTGTGGATTACAAACAATTTAGGGAGATTAGCAGCGAACAGAAGAGCTAAGGATGATGGAATGAAAGGGTGGAAACTGGCTGGGAAAAAATGCAGTTTGGAAGTGGGAATTTTGGAACCAACAGAGGAACAGAGATTTGAAACAGTGCTGTACTGGCAGGGATGAAGATTGAAACCTGCCTACTGTTAAGAAGGGTCTTGCAGTTCTGTAGCAGTGACTCTGCAATGAAGTTTCCCAGGACTGGACTCAATGATCCAGAATGTCTCTTTCAGCTTTATATAATGCTGCCTCTGGAGTGAGATGCTAAAAGGATAATTTAGGCAACATTAATTTTAATGACTTGAGAGAGGTGAGTTTCTAGTAATAACAGCTGGAGGATCTGAAGTTGTGATAACAATTGCAGGCCATATTAGGCAGAAATATATTTTGTAATGGATTATGATGTACATTCACCCTCATTCACTCTTTCTATCTTCCTGTTCCTTCATGTACTTCTTTGCTGAAGCACAGACCACAGCTCCATCTTTTCAGGATTTTGAAAAGAAAATAATTACATCAAAAGCATGTGCTGTACAATTTATTTGGAAATATCATTTAATACACATCCACCCTTGCAATCAGCTTTCGGGATGCCTCAGAGAATTTGTTTTGAGAAGCTACCAGGCAGTAACTCAGTCTAGACTTTTCTATGCAAACATCCTCATCATATTGTTATTCTGTACTTTTTCAGTGTAGGGTTTGCCTTAGGGCATGTATGTACAGAAACATTCCTTGCACCCTTTCCTTAGAGATGCTTTCTGTCTTCTCCCAATTGACAAGACAGCCTCTGCATCAGCTGGGGATCTAGGCCAGGTAAGAACAGTAGCTCCTGTGTTTCCCCTCAAAGCCTGAATCTATACTAGTAAACTATGTGATGATGTGGCCCCGAAGCTAGCATAGCCTGGTATGGTCATCTCCATAGTATTAAACACAGGCACATTCATACTCATTATTGGGAATCTCTTCATCCCATACATTATCCCCAAGACACACCTGTGAATCATCAGGGAGAGCACTAGTTATCTTGAGTCAAAATCAGGCAAGGCACCATTTAACATTACAGATAATGGAGGTTTAGAGTCTGTGCCTGTGCCCTGTTTAATTTGCTGGTAAAAATGAAACCTCAGGATACAGCTAAAATGTCTGCAGTCTGGATCCACAACAACAACAGACTTCAGGATGTAATAAACCCATCATAGGATACATTTATATTGCATGTCAAGCTCAGGTCAGCGTTCTGGATCTGAACTCTAACTTACCTTCAGTGTAAAAATTTACAGCCCTAAAACAAGGTTGCAATTCCCTGGATGGCAGGTTTTTAAGTCCTTGGGGCTGCTAAGGTCCAAGGTGAGACAGCATATGATACTGAGGTCTGTTTTGCAGGCAGGAATGAATAAGAGCAGTTTGAGAAACTACTTCTAACCATCTCCCAGCAGCTGGACACCAGTAAACTGTTTGCAGAAATGGCCTCTTGAGGCAGCAAGGAGCACGAGGGATGTCTGCAGTGCTGTGCTCAGCTGGTGGGAGGGCAAGTTGCTACTGCCTGCTGGCTAAACTTCACATGGTAGCAACTAGTCCATAGGATTAAGCCTATTTGCAATCATTACAGAGCGGGAATATAATCTTCTCCTTGTGTTGTTCCACCGTGGCATCTACAGTGTCATATGTCAAGTTTTTCTTACTTTGTTCCGTTTGTCTCCAACCTAGCTTATGTCTGATGGCTGTTTGATTTCCCAAGCAATCTTGCTCCGTTCTTCCTCTCTGCCCAAAAGTGAATGCTGCCATCCATGCCCTGCCCCTAATTAGCTCAGGCACCACATGACTGTCATATCAGAGGTATCCTGCTCTGATTTCATTACCAAAGTTTCTCTCCCCTACCTCAGCTCTAAACATCTCCAACAGGCAGGCAGCCTTCCAGTGGCTGCAGGACTTTTTTGGGTGTGCATATTCTTCAGTCTCCATACGTGCAGATACTGAGAAGTCACAAAAACCACATAAGTGACTGTGCAACTACTCTGTTCAATCTCTGGAGTGCAAAATATCATACAATTGTAATAATCTATTGGTTTGAGCTAAGCATGTGCCCTGCACCTACACTGTAGTGATCAGTATTTCACAGATGTTTCTGTTTCTCAGCACCTGCATACAAAGGGGACCTTATTTCTTCTTTGTACATCTGACTACCTTCTGCTCTCCTCACTGCTTTTACAGACCAGTGTACCACTGGAGAACATAAATGCAGCAATGCTTATATCCCTCTGGGTGCTTTTGGGCCTTGGCAATTTTCTGAATAGAAGCTAGTTTCTTTTTTATTCTCCAAATACACAGAAGGATCAGGCAACATTTTGTCTTCAGCACAGAACCCCGCTGAAACGTATTCTTAATGCTATTTGTATGGTATTTTTATATGGAGAGAAGTTATCCTCTGGAACCCTGCCAAGGAAATTGCACACGTAGGTGAGGTCCTAGAAAGAATTGTTAATCTCAGAGAAGGCAATGTGCTTCCATCTCCAGGGTCTTTGTTTAAATTCTTTCCTGCCGATTATACACACCACTGAATGTATTCTCTTGGACAGATGAATATAACCACCTTGAATCTGGGCTTGCAGTCTAACGTCAGGATTACTGCAGCACACCTTAGCTGCAAATAAAAGCTTTTTGAAAAAGAGCGACAGGATTCAGTGGTGGAACTAACAGGAAATTTTCAAACCCTGGAATTAAAATTGCCTGGTTTTGCAAACTTGTCAGATTTCATGGTGAAATCTGTAACTCTTTTTCAGTCTTGACATTTGCAAAAAAAAAAAATGACCTTTGACAGAGGGATAGAAAAAAATGAACATGACTTGAGAAAATATTTTTTCGAAATACCTTAACAAAAAATTCACCACTTTTGCAGATAACACTCTTTTTAAGTACATTCTTCTTGTTACAGGTCAATGCTTCTGATCTGTCTTTGTTAATTTCCACTAGATAGGGTCACTCATTACATGCATGATTTTGGTGGAGGTCAACAGAATACAGACAGATTTGCGTTCCCAGACCCACCTATAAGATGGCATCAAGCACATTGGATGACATGTGATGACAAAACACACTGCTCTCTATGTTCCAAATCTTTCAAGCACTTCTACATGCCGTTAAATTCATACCTGTCACAGAAGAATTTTGTGACCATGAAAACTTGTTAGGAACTCAGTTGAGCAGTAACAGAGATGACGAGATTCAGTGTAACTCCACATGTGGGAGAAGTCCTTGGTGTATGTTAGCGTTTGAAGGGCCAGGGAATTATTTTTGATTCAAACCTAGTCATACTACTGCTAAATGCTGTACGCCTGCTTGGCAGAATAGCAAAGTGTGTGTCATTTCCAAAACATTCCTCCTAGAAAAAAAAAAGCGTTTGGCACTACAGTGAAGGACAACCTGTGAAATGCTGATAAAGCAGAGGTGTTTTTCTCCTCCAAACTAAGATGCTAGAGTTAATTTGTTGCGGTTTTGTCTGCACAAGACCTATTATATGGGCTGTAATTTCACGGGATGGAGACTGTGAACTCCCAGGTCACTTGTAAACCGATCACTCCCCAGCCTCTCCTCCTTCTGCTTTTAAGTGTTTTGAGCCTGGTAAATTGAAACCTGAAGAAACACAGAGCTCTGATCTTTGGGACCTCTAGAGCAAACCTGGACTTTTGCTGATTTGCTCTAGGAAGTAACTGCTTACTTACCCCATAATTAACACCACAAAGCTGATCTTTGGAAGATAAAGTATGGGAGGTCAGAGACAGGATCAGGGAGAAGGGTTTCATTAGAACTGCAGCATTTGGGGCCTGATTCTCTTCTCATTTGCATCAGATTAATCTAGGAATTATTTCACTGAAGTCAAAGGTGTTGCTAAACTATAAAATCTGTCTGGATTAGAAACAGGTCATTACTATCACAGACAATGGATTTTAATCCATATACTTACTAAAGAAAGCAACAGAAATGCCTTGTTAGCTACATGACTAACCACACTTTCACCCTTATCTCACAGCAGAGGCTTCATTAGCACTTCCTTACAAGTTCCAATTTACACCCAGGTTTCAGACACATAAATAAATATTCCGGTTGATTGGTTTGCTTTAGCCAAGCAACTAAGTACAGTAGTATTCATGACATTGAATAAACACTGTTAAACAAGCTTTGCATAAAGTGATGTTTTGATTACCATCTTTTATTTGCATCTTGCTGCTGAGAGTTAAAATTATTTTCTTCTATTAAAGAAAGAAGAAAAAAAGGAAAAATGGGAAAAGAGAGAAAAAGAAATAAAAGAAAAAAACAAGAAAAAAAGAGAAAAAAAAAAAAAAAGAAAAAAAGAAAATTCCAAGCCCTCAGCTGGTAGGAATCAAAACAGCCCCACATGTCCCTCATTTGTACTTTGGCAGGTTGATTTCAGGTTGATATCCAGTTTATATTAATGAGGAGTCAGTCCAAAATATGTGATACAATAAGTAAGAGAGTCAGCTGCCATTTCTAGACTGAGACTTTCATGAACAATAACAAGAACTAAATAGGTATATAATATATATTTAGACATTCCTTTCCAACATCCAGTTTTAGACTCAGATTCCCACATTCCACACAAATGTGGCTGTACCACACTTTTATTGTTGACAACCATTTACAACAGGAATAAAGAATCATAATTTTGAGGTTACAGCAAGACTTATTTATACTACAGGACTCGGTCCCACCACATTTTAAATTTACTGGATGAATAGTTTTTGTGTGTCCCTCATTTTGCATCTTTGTCACACACTGCATCCCACATTGAGGCTTTGGCATGTGAGAGTTATGCATCCCGAAGACATTTTCCTCATAAAACTGGCTGTTTACTTTTTGTACAGCAATACCACAAAGCTAATGCTTTTTCTTTTTAAGAGGGTCAGGGTCCTTGGGTCTATTTTAAAATGAAAAATGAAGTAGTGCAGATCAACTAAACTTCAGGACATAAATCAAACCTCAAATAACGGAATGGGCAGCCTCTAATTTCTTACTCAGAACATGTGAACACTGAAGATGGATAAACAGCCTGTTCATTTGCCCTCTTGTTTTAATCTTTATCTCAAACCTGATTCTAATACACAGGAACAGAACAGACATGAGTTTGTGGAGTAATTTTGCTGCCAAAAATAAGTTCTGGCTTGCAAGCAAGAAGGCATCATATTGCCAGTTATGGACACAATAGTCCCTTTCTATGACTATACCTATGCTATTAAATTAATTGGTGCCAGGGAATATTCTGGGCACTGCAGCTCGATCTCTTCAATGGCTAAATTGGAAGAATGGCCCCTGGCATGGTTTTGTTCAAATCACCTAGCATTTCCCAAATTATTTCCTGGCACAGTGCAGAAGTTAATATGGGAGAATGACCACTCAGAGCAGGCAGTTTGAAAGAGTCCTCGTTTTGGAAACAAAGAAAACTTAATAATACGTAAGTGTCAAGACAATGCCAGCTGGCCCCGTGGTCAGAGAACAGGCACTGGCACTGTTGGCTATGTTAGTATAAACCTAGCCTGCATACATAAGACACCTCAGCACAGGAACATTATATTTCTGGATGCCTCCTCCCAGAGACCCTGAAAGAAAAGAGCAACAGAAACGTCCAGAAGGTTTTTTTCCTCCACTTAAATTGTCATGTTGTGTAGCTGACTGGGGGATAGTGGTAACACCAAGACCTTGTGCATATATTCCTGACCATAAATAAAGTTGACTGTAGTTGTCATATGGCTTCTTCACACATACACATCAGTGCTGCATAGTTATTTTAGGTACCTCAGTCCAGCTCAGGCTACCTCCAAGAGTTTCCAAACCATGTGCATACCCTCTCTCTAGGCCATACATCGGCTAAACAGTGGAGCAGAGTGCAGAAACCTCTTTGAGGTGCGCATACTGCACAGGGTGGTGCCATGAAAAGCAAGTAGCAGAGCCACAATGGCCTTCCTTGGACTGTTAAACCTTGCTTTCAGTACAGGGGTTACAGCCTTTGCTTTCCAGGTCTTCCGCGCTCTGTTCTAATCCTTCTCCGGGTACACACGCCATGTGCCTGTGCTAGGCTCCTCTGCCTATCTCACCAGCAATGCCAAGGGCAGCAGATATTCCCAGAGCATCCCTAAGACTGCAATAAAGACTAACAAAACTCAGTCTCCCCTCTAGTCATTTCCCAAGAGCAGTTCTCCATATTGCCTCGCAGGTTTTTGTGACCAGTCTTTGAGGGATGGTCTCCAACTACCTTTTCTATTGTTCAACCTTCTCAAGAGAAACTGTAGCTGTAGAACAATGCTGAGGGCACTCACCTGGAATCTCATTCCACTGAAGAAGTAAGCTTTGTTTTTGCCAAAGGAAACAGGGATATTTTAACTAACCCACAGTTATTCTGCTGGACCATTTGTAGTAACAGTACATCTGGAGGGCCTCAGGCAGGAATGAGCAAAAAATTTTCAGGCTATGCATTTTCCATAGAAAGGGTAAGATGCATCTCATGCAAGGGAAGCAAGTTTAATATTGAAGAGCAGTTTTCCTTCCCCATGTAAACCTTCTTCTAGGCTGTTCAACATGTAACCTACTCGAACAAAGTTAATACAAAGAACTTCTACACTTACCTCCTAGAAGCTGCTGGTCTCAGGACTGATTATGTCTTCAGCAGGGCGGCTATTGCCACTACAACTCCTAACGTGGAACAAGCAAGAAAAGTCTGTACTACACTGTCAACTCAACCACACTGAGCCTATTGTAATTCGTTATGGGCTTCTGAACACTTTAGCAAGCAAAGGGCTTAAGGTCATAGTAAGTAAAGAAGGAAGGTAAAAAAATTCAAGTGGAGGAATCTCAAAAAGAAAACAACAGCAAGACCTGTAGTGTTCTTCAATGCATGTTTTCTTTTTTTCTTCTTTTTTGGAGGCAGAAGAAATTACTTGGAAAAAAAAAAAAAAACAAAAAACAGTGAGTAATGGTTCTATTTCGAAAACAAAGAACAACAGAGAACCTGTCAGATCTCTGCAGTCGTTGTTGTCCCTTATTTTATGAACAAAATGGGAGCAGCATACTGTTGAGTACAGCTAAAGAAAGGGACTGAGTGGATATGTTACTTGACTTGAACCTCCCTGTTAACAAAACTCTTCACTGTCAAAAACCTGTCAAGGGAGTTCCTGTATTCAAACGGACAGCAAATTAAACATATCACTAACCTCAGGGAACCTAGAAATACCAAAACAAGGGATATTTTTAGCTTATTTAGCTACTTGGGGGTGGTAAGTGTCTGCTCTCATTAAAATCTTACAACTGTTTCTCCCAAATGTCAAAATTGTGAAGCTGTTGACTGATGGAGCTGAGATAACCCGGGCAATGAAATCCCACTGCTTTAGGTGACAGTGGTCTCCCCATGACACTGCTAGGGAGCTAATTTAGCTTTAAGGAAAATTAAGAATCCTTCCAAGTTGGATTAGGATACCTTCATGATACAATTCACGTCTTTGGTAGCTCTTTAGTTTCAAGCAGAGAATGTGCACAATCGTTGAAGAAATCTATTGGCCAGGTCTGGAAGTTCTGCTTTTGTCTTCATGTCATGACTTTGCTCTTTACTTCATGAGTTTCAGGGCAGTTGAAGAACCAAGGCCATGATTTCCAGCTGAGTAAGAGCTCATGCTCTGCAAATCAGAAGAATAAAAAAAAAAAAAAATAAAAGGGAAAATAAATTACTCAGCCCAAACCAGCAGTTCAAAAATACATCTGCCATGGGCAAGAAACCAACAGCAATGTTATAAAATACAGAACGGAGTATGTACAAAACCAGCCATGATGTTGTGGAAATGCGTATCAGAACACAGAGAAAATCCATGTCTGTTACTAAAAAAAGTAGGGTCAGATGAGCATGTGCATGTTGCTGTATGGAAAGAGGAATTTCATTCCTTCCCTGAGTAAAGAACTTAATTATTCTGCCTCCAATATGACGATTTTTTTCATTGTATAGGAATAGGAAGGTGAAAGTATACTCTGTGCTCAATTCCTATCTACCTCTGTCTATCTAATGGCCCCTCTGAGTTGATGGGGAAGAACATTTCACAAATTCATCCACTGTTTTAAGCTCCTTTGCATTCTGGGGCATCAAACTTTAGGGATATTGTAGACCACGGAAGCTGTTGTTGATTTTGGTTCAACTGTTCTCAAAGCTCAAAGAACTGAAAGTGTTGGGCCGTGAAGAGAAGACAGTAAGCTGGGAAGTCTGTTTTGGGTAGACATACTGGAAGATATTTGAGAAAGGAATTTCTTAAGGATGGGACATTCTTGCATACATGGGGTTGGGAGGATGGGTGTGAAAAAAACACGTGTGCTTGTCCATCTTGTGCTCGACTAATCCCAATAATGTCTGGCAGAGCTAAGTGTGCACAGTCCACAGCAGCCAGAGCTGGCACTTTGTCAGCCTTGTCCAGAACACAAACCTGGAAGGTCTGATATTTGGTTCAGAGTCTCAAAACCGCCATGTGTCAGGAGGCTCAAAATGCCACAGCTAGGCTGCACTTACATAAGACTATTAAATTAATTAGTCTTGCAGCACAGTACAAAATGTAATTCAATCCTGGTGATAGGTTGGTACATTAATCACAATTTACAGCCTTGTAAAGGCAGATACCAAAAAAAAAAAAAAAAAAAAGAGTATATGAAAAGAAAAAAAAAAGCAAAAGACAGAAAAAAAATATGCCAGAACTCAAAGCCTTTAGCTGTAGTAATAATTAAATGTATTGATGACATTTTTGAATGACAAACTATTTCTCCTTTTTTCTTAATTTTCCAGTTGACCATAAAACCAGGTTTTGACTGCTTTCAGTTTAAAAAAAAAAAAAAAAAAAAAAAAGGGGAAAGGCAAAAGCAGACAATTTGGGGAGATGTTCTGAAAATAGACTTTGATATCTAGAAACATTATTTATTTCCTGGCTTCCTTTTGAACAATTAAAAAATGTTGATGAAAGCGATTTTTCCTTCAAAAAATCTTCAACTAAAAAATTCAACAACCTCTAGTGCTTCTTCTAAATGACATGTGAACTTTCTTATACTAGTTCATTTTGTTTTTAAATCAGAAAAATAGTTTGAATTTCACAAATGTGACAGTCTTCAGAACCCACAAAACCCTTTGTAGGGGATTTGAGAAGTGAAAAGCACCATTTTGGGCCCTAAGCCTTTCACATCTCATTCAACAGTCAACACAAAGACATTTCAGTGACAAAACCCCAATATTTTCTCACTTGTATAAGTTATATGAAAAATATGTGCATGACTTTAAAAAGTGACTTTGTGTGGTATTGCTTCTTACAGCAAAGATATGGGCTCAGCACATTCCCTGAAATGCTTTTCATTGTAGAGGATATCTATAATCTAAAAATTTTTTGCTATTTCACAATAAAGTGCTATTTCTTCATTTTGGTTGAAAATCACTTACATCAATAATAAGAAGAGTGAATTTGAATTCCCAGAGTTGTTTATTCCTGTGGCAGAAATCCCCTGAATGCAATCGTCTTGGATGAGGATTTTCATGTCCCTCACTCGGAGCCTTCCTAATACAATGCCTTTTGCCCTCAGTTGACTGAGAGGGCCCGAGGTTCAGAGAATAGGGCTTCAACGCTTCCTGAAAGTGTGACAGCTTCAAAGTATGTCCAATGAGACCCCAGAACCACTAGTCATTTTGGAAAAATGTTGTTGCTGTTTCTCTGATCCATTGTCTTTTTCAGAGTGGCACAACTGCGTTTGCTGTGCACAATTCCCCAACAAACTGATTGATGTGGAAGGCAAGCCAGGAAAATCTCTGCTCCACCCCATTTTGCGTGTTCTATGGTCCAAAATGCTCAATAACGGCCCAGATGGGGAATATATTTTTTCCTTTCTGTTCCTGTACATATTCCTTCTGCAGTTTGCATTATTATTGGGTAGCTCGCATGCTATTGACTTTGTTCTACAGCTTGTAACCCTTTACATAGTCTCCCACCTATCACATCGCTCTAGAAATGCAACCAGTGAATTCTTGCCATGAAATGTTCCTGTAAAAGGGAACAAAGTAAGCAAATGGATCCTTTAATTAATCCTTGCTACACACACACACGCACCTTGTTTTATCATCTGAATGAAATCTGCAAGCAGTCAACATGCTTGTGCACAGCCCGGTGCTGTAATGACATTTGTATTATGTTCTGCTCTCATTGAGGTATTGTATAACCATCATCGCTACAGCTTACGTCTTCATTCCTTCTTAGGTTACATGACCAACGCTGAGATTAGTAACAGCTTTTAAAAGATGTCCACATACTGGTAATCTATCACACATGCATTACACAAATAAATAAATAATACACACATATATATCAACTTAATTGCCCCACATGTAAGTACCTGATTTCACATAATGAATACTTCAAGGAAGCTTATTCCCCAACAGATATTAATTACTGTGTCTAAGCCAGAGGCCCCACTTCTCTCCTAAACGTGCTACATTCACTGGGCTATTGGATTTATGCTGCTGCTCGTCACCGTGGTGCCTAAACACTTTCTTTGCTAAATTAAAAGCGAGAATGAAATCCCCAAAAGAAATATATTTTTTTTTTTTTTGGCAGGGGGTGGGAAAGGTAGGATAGTTTTGAATAAGACTCAAATAAAATTACCTTTGCAGGTTTTGTTTATATTGTTTTATTTGTATTGTTTTGGTGTCAAGGGATAACAACATTGCAAGTACTATATTTGGAGCAAAAAATCCTTCTGCCTGGGTATACCGCTGGATAACTTGCATAACTCTTAGTTTACACCAGTGTAACTAAAAGCCAGTGAAGTTTTTTTTGTTTTGGTTTGTTTTGGTTTGTTTTTTTTTTTTTTTTTTTTTTTTTTTTTTCTGCTATCAGGTTTGTGCCATCACCAAGTTCTGGGTTTCTCTGCAGGAGTGTACCCTCCTCCCCGGGTCGGGCCACGCAGCACTGGTAACAGCGCAGGTACCGACGCTTCCTCCCAGGAGGAAATTCCAGCTTTTACAGGGCCACCCTCAATTTCAGAGGAATTTTGTATGATTTAGGACCACTACAAATTTCTGGTCATGATCCCAGTAAGTCTGCAGAGGATGCAGCCTTGCAGCCTGAAGGTGCCTTAAGTATAACAGCCCTGCTTGTGCTTTACCTTGTTAAAAGGACACCATTATACTAAGTCCCAGTAATTGCTGAACTGTTACACTTTAGCAAATTTCCATGAAAGATATACAAGTCCCCAGAGATGTTCTGGCACAGGAGTGTTAAGTGCAGCATCCTTATTCTTTAAGTAGGTGATTCTTTGCTACATAAATGTCCCAGCCTGCTGCAGGCACAAAGGTAAGATGACCCTCTGGAGACATTAACAGGCTTTTTACCTCCTCTGTGCCTTATTCACAGGCAGCCAGCATCCTACCTCCCCACTCCAGCCCTGCTTTGCTTATTTGTGTTTATGGTACACAAGGCGGTAGATAAACAAAAAGGGGTCTTAGACACTTTCTGTTCTTAGCTAAACCTTTTAGTTACACATTAGGAAACAGAAGTGTGGTACGACCCTCTGTTTATTTGTGGTTCTTTTAAGTGATGTCCAGAGACCTACATTTCATGGTTGTTTGAAAGTTTATATAACAGTGGGAAGCTGTTAAACAGCAGTTTACCTTCACTTTTTTCTTTTTTTTTTTTTTCCCCCTCATGTAAAGGATTTGAAATTAACACTCATTCCACCATATTATTTTAGTTATCACTCAATATTCCCCCGGTTTGCTTTTCTCCTAGAATTTATGTTTCCTGTAAGTAATGATAAGAGCATTCATGTCAACAAATTTAAAATCTATTTAGTAACTATGTACTTTAAAATAGCCCTTGAAACTTTCACAATTGCTGTTCAGCTGTCACAAAAAAAAAAAAAAGTGATTAAAAAGAAAAATCTGCATTCTTCATGTTAGAGCTATAAATGAAGCAAAAAGTACTTCCAAAAAGAAACATTTTATTTCCTCGCATTCTATTGAGTAATATGTAATTCAATCTTTTACATTAACTGGATAGGTTTTTTTGAAATGTTCACAATGTTCTTGCATTTCTCCCAGTTGCTAGAGCTTTGGATCTCTCTACCACTGCATTCAGGATATAAGCTATTCTTTTCTACGTCTAAAATATCTCATTTTTTTCTTTGTCTAATTTGACCCTAATTCTGTTTCCTTAAAAGTCAACGGTACTTTTGCTTTGCTGTAGGATCCACTCCTTTTACTGCTTTATATAGCTGCAACTCCTTCCAACAGAGAACATTTTTTTCATTAAAAAAAAAATTAAAAAAAAAATCCAAGTTAAATATATACTTTATTTACAAGCTAGGTCTTAATGCAGACTCACTTTGGCATATTGGATATGATTGTTCTGCTTTAAATAATCTTAAACATTCAAGCTAAGAAACGTAAAACAACTTTAATGTAAATCGTTTGCACATAGATTGGATTTTGACTAAAAAATAACCGTATAAAAACTGCTAAAATTTTAATGTAAAGTATGCATTATCTTGGCTCCTTATGTTAGGATGAAAGAAACCCCACTTTTTAATTATGATTTTAAGTGTTTGGAAAATAATTTTAATCTTCAGTCTGAAAGACAAGCCAAGTTTGTTATTTTCAAAATTATTTGTGTCCAGGAAATTTTTTCTGGGAGAACACAGACTGAATTCACAGTAAAATGAATTTAATATAATTCCATCTTTTTTTTTTTTTTTTGAAAGCTCACACGACACAGTCGTATCCCATTAATTCACAGTGATCACTAGAAGGCCAACAGAAAACTACAGAGTAATACAAGTTAGAGCCAAAAAATTTAAACGGTTCACTACACAAGACCTCACTTAATTTAGGGCTTTTTTTTAAAAGACATCTTGTCTTCCCCTTGTTAACTTTGTGCAATAACTCTAATTTAAATGACCATGTTTTATAAAAACAATTACATTTTAGGATTATGAATTCTCACGGTATAATGTTATATGTTTATATTTTTACTGGAACACTTCTGGATGCAGATTCAGACTCTGCTACAAACACATAAAATATTCTGCACTGCAAGGCAATGACTGAAACAAAATTTCTCTTCTAAAGTTGCTGAAAACTCCAGAGTTCCTGAAGACAAATTTGTCTTGTTATCATTATTAGTATTTGTCAAGCTATTCCTTCTATTCTCTAACTCTTCCTAAAAGAAAACCTTGGTGAGTGACAGAATTGCAAATCCAATCAAATACCGTGAAAACTGGCTCTAATAAACTTTGCTATAGTGAAAGTCCACTTATGGTGCAGCAAAATGAAAATCATGGAGCACATTTATGCTTTTTGAATGTGCACATACACATGTACGGAGCCACTTGAAACTGCTGACAGCCAAGGGTTTTAGGGGAGGAAACAGCCACACTGAATGTCTTAATAGGTAATAAGAATAATAATAGGGATTTCTGAGAAGGGTCACCGGTACAGCTCTCGGTAGAAAGTAATCAGAGGGACCAACTGTAACTTTTGAATATTTAACCAAAGTTCGGCTTGTAGTTAAAAGACAGATGTGGTGTGAAAAGCTCAAATTCACAGTTAATAACTTCCCCCTCCTCAAACATATGCAAGGAAAAAAAAAAAAAAAGAGAGATTAAAAAGATATAAAGCCCTGTTTAGGCCAACAAGTTGTTAAATTTCTCGAGCAAGGACAATTTTCTAAGTACAATCATTTCCTCCAACAAGGTAACTCGTATAAACACCATCAGGGTCGTATTGTTTGTTCTGCGCTGCCAGATGGGGGATATAAACCATGCAGAAACAATTTCAGATTTCCACCCTGATTAGTTCATCTTGAATATTTTCACAGTGTGAATCTGGAAGTCAGAAGTTTACATAATGGTTATAAATTAGGGAGAAATCCTGCTGCCAAGAAAGTCACACTGAGGCAAACAAACTGTCTCCTTCCTAACATGTTTTAGGTGTTGCTTATCAAACACATTCTCAGCTGTAGGTGGAAGAAGAGCTTCAACTCCTCATGGTTTTTTTGGATTACCGTTTTCCCACCGCAGGCTGTTCAGTCCCAGTGGTGATTTGTCCGGTGAGGAGCCGCCGCCTCCCCGCGCCGGCCCCG
>NW_010123001.1:0-7026 GCF_000699245.1 Pterocles gutturalis
GGGCGCGGTCCTCCAGCGGCCATGTTGTGGCCCAGGGGGATGTCACCAGGCCCAGGGGTGGGCGCGATGTCCCGCTGCGGGCGCGGGGGATGTCCCCAGGTGCGGGGGACGTGCTAGGAGGGACCCAGCTGGGCCTGGGGCCGGCTGCGGTGACCGTCACCCACACAGCTGCTCCAGATCCCGGGGGTGCGGGTGACACCGAGGTTGTCCCCATCCCCCCCAGAGCAAGGCTGCCCCGTGTCACCCTGCTCCAGGACCAAAAGCCTTTTGTTTTCTTTTAATAAAGTTTAAAAATTGGATGTGAGAGGCTGTCCTGAGCAGAGGCAGCAGGACGGGAGCAAGGGGAGGAGGTTTAACCCCCCGCGTCACCGTGAACGGCTCCACCGGAGTAAAACCCAACAAGCCAACCCCAAACTCCCGAGTGTTTGTGAAAACGCCTTTAAAAAATAACACTTTGTGCGTAAGAACATCCGAGGGCCTCAGACAACTTCTCTGGGGGACCTTTAAGCTCGGCACCCCACTGCGTGGGGACAGGGAGGGGAGTGCCCCCCATCCCCGGGGTTATAAACGCTCCCCCCGTCCCTGTATGCCCCACATAGTGCCGGCGTTTCCATCTCTTCCTGTTAATCCCTTTTGAAACTCGCTGCTAGTCACCCAGATGCTTCTCCCGCTAACAGATGCCCACCAAAGGCAGCAAGAACCGAGCCATAAATAACTGCAGATAACTTATCAGCCGGCAAATCGGGATCTCCACCCTGCGCTGGGGGAAGATCAAGGCATTCCCGTCACTAAAAATGTGAAATAATCACCTCTCGGCTCATCCCATCCCCGGGATGTGCGGGAATATCGCAGCGAAAACAGGCTCTGCAGATCAAAGCGCTGGGTGTATTTGTAGTTCAATAACTCCCTGACCAAACAGATGGTTGATACCCCTCTTTGTTTGCTCCAAAAGTTTTGTATTTCCAATGGAATAATAACTCCCACGGGTGGTTTTTAAGCCCTCGGGTTTGTGGCTCGATTGAAGAGAGGGTTCAGCTTTGCTCGCTCTCCTGAGATCCTCCGCAGAGAGGCTTAAAATGAGGGGATTGGGTTAAAGCCACCTGTGGATCCCCAGTCTGCGTGGTCCCAGCCCCCTGGTCTCTGTTAGGTCCCGGACAGGGCTTTTCACGCAGGTTTAGCCAAAATCTACGGAAAAAAACAGGGAGATCGGAGCCAACGAAGCAGCAAACTCACCCCGAAGGACAGGGAGCTGCAACGCCAAAGCACACGAGCACGAGCGGTGTAGATAGTGAACACCACGATGGGGAAAATCTTCTACAATGGGATTTTTGTGGATGGGGTGGGGAGGGGATGCTGAATCGTGGATACCATGGATTTAAAGGTCAGGCGGGGAAAGCAGGGCGTTTGGGCAGCAGCGTGATGCCCAGGGGTTCGCATCATGGCATTTTGAGATTGTTTCTTGCGCAGATGGCGAGTGGGTACGCCACTCGGTGTGCCGGAGTGGGGAGGCAGGCAAGCTGTTGCTCCCCATCCTTTCCTTATCGGGCTTGGGTGGCTTTTTATTCCGCTTGGCAGCAGGGAAATAAAAGGTTAGAGGGAAGAAAAGCCCCCAGCCAGGTATCTCTGCCCTCCAGGAGGTGACACCCCTTCCAGAGAACAGCTTTGGTGGCTCTCAGGAACTTCAACAAGGGGTTTTGTTCTTGAATACGGATCCCTGAGCTATTTTCTTACCATCCCTCTGCTCGGAATTTGCTTCCCTAGAAGTGTGGTTAATTACTGAGGGTGGGACCTGATACCGTGCATTTGTTGTGTGTTTGTTTTCCGCCCGATGCAGTTTCAGGGAAGATAAGCAGCTTTTGTTTCTTATCTCCTCTGGTTTGCTGCCTCCCTTGTGTCTTTGTATCATGTCTCAGTTATGGTGATCAAATAAACAGAATTCTAAACCCATTCCAAGCCGGGTTTCCATGGCGTTTCCAGCCTTTGCTGCTGATGATTTAATTTTGCAAACCCCTTCCCCACACACTACCGGAGTCTCCTGTGCCCTGAGGGCAGGACAGAAAAACTACAAACCCATGAAATGAGACTGCGGCGTTCACCTTCCTCCCTCCGCCTCCCCGACCACTCCGCGTGGCCGGATTTGGATGCAGACATGGATTTTGGGGAGCAATCGCAACAGAAAGACCCAAGAGAAACCATCTCTGAGGTTGCAGGGCACGAGTTGGCAAAACCAAGCACCCGCTGGAGACAACCCCAAGGCCAAAGCGCTGCCTCTGCAGCTGGAACGAGGATGCAGCAACCTCTGTGGTGCCAGCTCCGCATCTCCTGGGCATAAATCACTTTTGTCCCGTCTCTCCAGCCACAGAACCCCACGGCTTTTAAAACCGCAGCTGAGACATCGCCTGCCCTCATCCAGAAGCCGCGTCAGCCCGGGATGGAGGCGGCTCGGTGCCCAGCCGACGAGCAGAAGCGAGACGACGGAGGGAAATTCATGTTTCTTGTAACGGGGAAGGATGGGAACCTTCTCCTTGAGCGAGGGGCTGCTCGGCGAGAGCTGCTCTGCGCTGAATCGCGGAGAGAGGAGGGGGTGGACCTCCCCGGCTGTATAAAGCGAAGCCACTAAGCCGGCAGTCTCGGAGCTGCCAGGTCCAGGTGGGGTAAGGAGTTGGGGGAGTTTATTGCCCTCGTATTTCATCAGCCAGCTTGGGAGGCAGCGGTGGGAGGCTGCAGAAGGTGAGCTGCTCCGTCAGCCCCCGGTGGGACAATCCTTCTCTCCCCGGACACGTCCCTGCCAAGCGCCGCAGCCCAAAACCGCGGTGAGCTGCTCTGTCAGCCCCGGGTGGGACAATCCTTCTCTCCCCGGACATGTCCCTGCCAAGCGCCGCAGCCCAAAACCGGAGTCAAAAGGCCCTGTTGGGATGAGCCGCACGCACGGTGGTACCGTCACGATGCCGTGTGTCCATGGTGACGCTAATGGCACCGTGCGGTGCTGCCAGGGTGCACCCGGCCGGCTCCACGTCCTCGGCACGGGCATGGGGCAGCATCTGTCCCGTCCCCAAGGTGCTGCTTGTCACCTGCCATTTTGGTTTCCTCCTCCAGGGCCAGCCCGAGAATGAAGAATCTCCTCTTTGCCGTGTTCTTGGCTTGCGGTAAGTGTCCCAGTGTTACCGGGCCAGGCTGGGATCTCCTCTACATGGCTAAGAGGACGGACAAACCCAGAGTCTTTGTGCACTTTTCAGATTTTTGTTTAAATTTTGCAGTTTCTCTCTAACGCTTCATGTAGCACTGCTGTAGTCTTCGTGACGGGGAGGCTTTGGGATGCTCAGATCGATTTTTATTTTAAGAGGCGCTGGAGAACACTGTCACCTGCTTTCCCACCTGTGCCCAGCCCAGGGCTGGTGCTGGCAACATGGCATTGCCGCTTGCAGGATGCAGGAGCAATAATATCTCCTCCTAGACCAACCCAGGTGGCTGCAAAAACCAGATGTAATCCTGAGGAGGTTTTTTGGGGCTTCTCAAGGTTCCTATGCCTGAAAGCATGTATTTCCAGCAACGCCAGACTTATTTAATTCCTCTGCCTGGTGCGGGGAACGCTGCCGAATCCTGGCTCCATGAGCCCGTCCCTCTGCCCCTCTTCAGGGCTGCAGCCGGCTGGCGGCAGCGTTTTGGAGCTGGAGCGGATGATCCAGGCGACGACAGGGAAAAGCGCCCTGCTCTCCTACAGCTGGTACGGGTGTTTCTGCGGCATCGGGGGCAGAGGGACCCCCGTGGACCCCACTGACTGGTGAGTACCCCAAAGAGCATCGCCACTTGCCGCCCCGGCACGGGGTGCGCGGGGGTCCCCAAAAAAACTCCTTACTGGGATCCTGACAGTGCTCGTGTGCTGCGAGAGGGGGTTTTGCACTGTTCCCCACCGCATCTTGCTGCTGCCTTGGCATCTCCTCCTCCTGGTCACCTTAAATTTGAGGTTGGACCTTCCCTTCCCTCCTGAGTGTGGTGAGGGAGGGCTGGGGGGCTGTGGTTTGAGTCGATGTCCCCCCCAGGTGCTGCCATGCCCACGACTGCTGCTACAGGAAGCTGCGAGAGGGCAAGTGCAGCCCCCTGATAACCCCCTACCACTTCGACGTCGCTGATGGAGACATCGTCTGCGGTGAGTACTGCCGAGGCAGGGGGTCCCACAGCAGTGGGGAACCACCACGGCTCCCTGTGACCCCCCAGCCCTGGAGCAGGGTACACAGGAGGGCATCCCCCCGGGGATGAAACCAGCCTGATGCCCGGACGGGAGGACGCAGCGTACGGTAAATAAATGAGCGTTGGAGGGGATGTGGGTGGGCTGGAGAGGATGAGCCTCGGGGAGGCTTCTTCCATTTCCCTTGGGCAGCTCCAGGCATTGGGGTGCTCCGAGGGGACCCCATCGCTGTTGCCGGCTGGAAAAGCCACCGTAGAACATCATGTTTTGTCCCAGGTACCGAGCAGAGCTGGTGCAAGAGAGAAACCTGCCTGTGCGACAAGGCGATGGCTTCATGCTTCGCGAGCACTTTGGATTCCTACAATAAATCCTACCGCTTCTACTTCAAGCTGAAATGCCGAGGAAATAAGATCCAGTGCTGAGGAGGGGAAATCTGCACCCAAGGTTGTAGATTTTGACTGGTTTTCCCCATTGCTATGTTAAAAAAAAGCCAGATGTGGGGGCTGAGCGGAGCCGGAGCCATCACAGCTCCCTGCAAGGTAATGCTCGGGGCGAGGAAGGGCACACGCATGGATGGAGATCCCCCAGTTCCCAGAAAGACACGTCAGCTGCCATTTGTTTGTCCCTTCCTTCTCTCTTTTCTCTTTTGATTTCATTTCCCAGCAAAGCTAATTAAATAAAAGGTATTCGAAACGATTCTTCATGGTGTTTTTCTGAGATGGAGGCACTGCAAGAGAGGCACCTGGGCTGCCGAGTTTGGGGAGGGCTTTTGCATCTCACACCAGCTGCCTGACACCCTGATATTTTCATGGTCCCGACAGCAGCCTGGAAAAGCCAAAGGTCCAACAACGGCTATAGTTTGCAGCCAGTTATTTACCCCTTTCCCGGCCGGATCTGTCCAGCTGCAGGGTAATAGCGCTGCTGCTGGATCCTCAGCTATGGAGGAGCACTTTGCATCGAGAAATGGGGACAACGGAAAACTCTCTGGGGTTTGTCAACCAAATCATTCCCCAGCAGCAAGCCCAGATGGCAACTGGGTTTTTTGGTTTTTCCCAACACCCCTTCTAGCTGAACTCCCTCCCAGAGCTAAAACACAGTGGTGCATTAAGGGACAGGTGAGATAATGTTTTTATGTGAATAATGGAAGTGAGAAAATACAGGAGGTTATTTGAGACCCTCCTCTGACATTTACTCACATTAAAATGATGGCCAAAATGAAGGCTGAGGAATAGTTCTCTGGAGAGGACAGAAGTCAGTTGCCAAAGCCTCATCCGTCCCAAGGCAGATGCTAATTTCGAGGGCGGTTCCGTAGGTGACCAGTTTCTCTGTAAGGGATGAGTTCTGCAGAGGGGTGGCAAGAAGGAGGTGGAAAAATCATCCAGAAAGCAACAAAGGGAAGTGGCATTCACCTATCCCAAAACATCCACTGTGTTCCTTCTCCTCTCACGGCGAGTAAGCAGTTTAATCACCCAGGATCCCAAACCGCCCCATGTTTCTGGGAACTACACATTTCCAGATGCTTTTATTGATTCCCAATCTTCTGCTGGGGGCAGAGAGGATTGGCTTCCTCCCAGGGCTGGCAATGGAGCTGCTTTGCCGGCTCATCCCGCCTGGTGTCGGTCCCCACCAGGGTATGGGGCCAGGGTGTTGTGGGATTTCTGGTAAAGGGGAAGGACAGGACCTTCTCCTTTGCTGAAAAACCCGGTCAGCAAGATGTGGGCGAAACGAACATCCGCCAGCTGGGGGCAAACCCTATATAAAGCGAGCCCTGGTAGCTGCGGGGTCCTGCAAGTGAGCAGCGGTTTTCCCGAGGTAAGTGGGGACAGAGGAGCTTTTCCTCCCTTTCCTGCTTTAACCAAAAACCACGGTGCCAGCAGGGAGCGAGGTCCGTGCTGGGAAAGCAGGAGCAAGGGAGAGGCTCTGAGCCGCCAGTGGTGGGGTGCAGCCCTTGAGGGTCGATCGTTCCTTCAACTTTTCTTCCTTTTCCTTAATTTTGCTTTTTCCATCACTTCCCATCCCCAACAGAGCAGCACTTTGTGCTGAAGCAATAGCGATGGGCACGTCCTCGCCCCCCTTATCCCCGGAGGTGGGCAGCATCTCTGGCCCCAGACGAGGGGGGAAATAAAAAAGAATGTGGTTGATATAATGGGGAAATTACAGAGATTTGGTTTCCTCTCCCAGGGCTGTCAAAAAGATGAACTCTCTCCTTGCCTTGGCTGCGCTGTTGGCTTGGGGTAAGTGTCCTCGCTTCCACCGGTCCCAGGCTGTTATATGGAAAATTAGGAAATTATGGAAATTACAGAAATTAGGATCAAGCTGGTGATTTCCTGACTTTTCCCCATCACCAGCTCTCCCAAACACGCAATTCTCTTGCACCAAGCTGGGAAGAAGTTTCCTCTCCGTTGCGACTCCTTTTTAAGCCATCACCAGCCTGGCACCAGCCGGAGGGACAGGGATGCTGCTGGGGGGGGGTGGCAGCCTGAGCCCCACCGATTTCCCCCCCTCAGGGTTGTCCCCAGCTCGCGGGAGCCTCTGGGACCTGCACAAGATGATCACGAAGGCGACGGGGAAAAACGCTTTGCTGCATTACTCCTTCTACGGCTGCTTAGGGGGCAGGGGGCAGCCCAAGGACGCCACGGACAGGTAAAAACCCCTTAAACCCCCCCCCTGCCCCAACACATCCTTGCGTGGCTTCAAATCTGGGGGTTAGGAAAGAAAAAAAAAAAACAATCCCCAAAATCTGGAGCTCCCACACAGATGCTGCCAGCTGCATGACATCTGCTACGACAACCTGCAGAGCTACAGCTGCAACGCCAAGATGCAGCGCTACGGCTACAGCT
>NW_010123001.1:7050-8029 GCF_000699245.1 Pterocles gutturalis
GTGAGTGGGACCCTGAAAAAGGGGGTGTCACCCTCCCCAAAGCCAGGGATGACCCTGGGCTCCCCTCATCCCGCAGGAGAGGGTTCCTGGTGTGCCCAGCTCTCCTGCGAGTGCGACCGCAGCCTGGTTCTGTGCCTGAAGTGGAGCAGCGGGAGCTACAGCAAACGTTATCGCTTCTATCCCAAAATTCGCTGCCGGTGATGGGAAGTGGGGTGCAGAGCTGGAAAAAGTGCATGGGTTCAGCATCCGGATCGCCCTGCCTGCACAGACCACCTTAGCGCTGCTGTAAAATTAATCGACATGAAAATAAACAATGTGCATAAACCACCCCCCGCTCCTCTGTGCTCAGAGAGAAGAAATCCCCGTAAACAACATCATCCTCCCCAAACTCTGCAAAAAAACTCGCTCTCGGCCCCTGCGTCACTCCGGGCTGCAGCCCACGGGGAGAGGAGGGGGGGGTTGGCCGGCCAGGGAAGGGGCGTAGCATCACGCATTTTTGGGGCAGACGAGTCATTTCAGAGCTTCCAGTTCAGAGCCCGCGAGCCGGACGCAGAGGCAGCCTCTCCCCGGGAGGACGGGCTGGCAGTGAGGACGCAGAGCCAGAACCATTCCCCGGTGAGCAGCTCCGTGGAAAAAAAAAATACAGGGGGGAGATAGCAGGAGGAGGCAGCAGGCAGGCTGGCTTCTGTTTTCCACATCTGTACATAAAGTGTCATCGCTTTTGGATCAAAATCCAGATGGGAGGTTGTTCTATCCCCAGGGGGAAGCTGTATTCCCAGGGGATCACTGCCCTGTGGCTGTGGAGCGACGCCTGGGGTGCCTGAAGGGCTGGGATGGGTGGTGGGAAATGCTGGGGTGGTGGGATGGGCACTGGGATGGGTGGTGGGAGATGCTGGGGTGGTGGGATGGGCACTGGGATGGGTGGTGGGAGATGCTGGGGCGGTGGGATAGGTGGTGGGAGGTGCTGGGGTGGGTGCTT
>NW_010123001.1:8044-8300 GCF_000699245.1 Pterocles gutturalis
GTGGGGGGAGATGCTGGGGCGGTGGGATGGGCACTGGGATGGGTGGTGGGAGATGCTGGGGTGGTGGGATGGGCACTGGGATGGGTGGTGGGAGATGCTGGGGCGGTGGGATAGGTGGTGGGAGATGCTGGGGTGGTAGCTTCAGAAGGGGTTTGCTTTTGGCCAAGAGGCAAGGGAGCACAGCTGCCGTCCTCCCTCCAAATTCTGGGGGGGATTAGACCTGAATTTCAGAGGGACAAGGTGTGCGACCGCCCAC
>NW_010123002.1:0-1642 GCF_000699245.1 Pterocles gutturalis
CAGAAACCTGCCCCCTGCTTTGATGTGACAGCTTGGTCCCCACGCTGGGGCTGGGCACTGGTGGCAAAGGACCCCCCGTTGCCCCAGCAGCCGGTGCTCCCCAACCCCTCTTTTGCAGCCTGGGTCTCCCCCTTTCTGCATGCACCTTGCTCCCAGGGCAGGGGAAACCCCACAGTTCTTCCCATTCAAAACACAGTCTTCCAGAAGCCACATAACCACACAAAAATATAACCCTGCCCTCCCTGCCCTTCCCCAGTACAAGACCTCCCCTTAACCAGCAGCCAAAACAAGGGCGGCTGTGGGGCCAGGAGGCATGGAGGTACATGGACCCTCCAGATCAGCCAGAGATTCACCCCACGGCATCTGAGGGGTGCATTCAAAGCCTCTTCTCAAATAGTGTTTGCAGCCCAGTTTGCAGAGGTGCATCCCCACTGCTCCTGTTGGGGCTTTGTTTTGCCTTCCTGGACCCCCTGGGCAGCACCCATGGACAGCTGGACCTGAAGGTGCAGGGTGGAAGAGCTAGAGGTGTCCCCAAAATCTTGTTATTGCTGGCTTCACTGGGACACAGCCCACTGCAGCCTTGCCCATGGGGCTGTTTGGGTGGGCAAGATGCCCCCACATGCCAGTACCCCTCCAGCTCCTCCCTTTGCTTGCACCACACTGCAAAGCATCCCAACAAACCCATACAGCTCAGCAGTGCCCAGGAGCATCCCAGGCATCAGAAGCTTCCAAGACTGGATACTGGCAGGGTTGCTAACGCTGTCCTGAAGCTGTCCCTGTCCTCATGCTTCCACCGAGCCCCAGCACACGCTGCCACACAGCACGCAACTCATCCCCCATCATGTACCTCACCTACATGGGGAAGCCACAAGTGGTGTCCTGGGGGCACATCACTCCAGAGAGTCAGGGCACCAAGCTGTTTGGGGACAGGTGACACTGCTTTTGCTTTACCAAGACATTGCATGGGTCTGTAGTGCCTCGCTGGGGCTGGGGACGCAGTAGAGCTAGGCACCGGCCACCCCCACGTGCCACCCAGCCTAGGTGCTGTCTCTTTAAAACCTTCATCCCTAAATCTGAATGAAGCTAAGGGAAGAAAAATCCTGGAGACAAGTGCTTCATTTAAAAACATCTCCTCCAGTGCTCTCATTCATTCACGCACTCAGTGAGTGTGCTCCTGCCCCAGCACACCACTTCTGCCAGCACAGAGAAAACCTGCAAATAGCCATTCTCTCTGGGATGCATAGAGATCCCTCAACCAACTGCTAGGACACTGCACACCAAAATCCCAAATCCAGCCCAAGCAAGGCCATCCTGGCACACACAGAAGGGAAAAAAAACACTGCCAGAGGACCCATGCACAACCCCTTTCCTCGCCGTTCCTCCCATGTTGCTACAAGCTGGTGCTAGGAGGGATGCAAATGCACCCTGTAAGAGTGCATCCCTCTGGCCCCCCGAATAAGTGGTTTTGACACCCTCTCCCACACACAGTGCCCCCAAATCCTGCCCTGCACAGCCTCCCTGCAACCCAGACAACCCCAGTGTGGCAGCCAGCCCGAACATCCCGAGACAGCTTTCTCAGCAGCAAGCCCAGAGCCTTTATTTAAATAAATATATATATATATATGCTGTTACTTGGGGACTG
>NW_010123003.1:0-2192 GCF_000699245.1 Pterocles gutturalis
GGCCTCCGCGGGCTCTGGTAGTCAGCCTCTCATCCCACGGGCTTGTTGTAATTCCCATTTTTTTCATCATTTCCAAAGGTGTTGCGATGGAAAACGAAAGAAGGGTCTTTGCAAAATAACACCGTGAATTTCCCCTCTGCAAATTAATTTTTTTTTTTTTCCCTCAGGAGTTAATCCATCATTTGCATCCTTACCATGAGAACCGTGCCCACCGCCAACATCTCACCGGTGTGAACGCCATCAGGGAGAACAAACCCTTGTCTCCAGCCAAGTCCATTCCAACCGGAGAGAAACGGTCTTTGGGAAATATTTGGTACCTGCACAGGGGCAGGAATAAATTCACTTCACACCGAGGTTAAGCGTTTAACAGGACCCTGTGTATTAGCAGAATTCCTGGCACGTCCGAGCCTCGTTTAAAAGGCAGACGGGAAACTCTTGTGCCTTTTGGGCTGATCTCAATCACGACAACCGAGGGACTGACCTACAGGAAACAATCCTCTAGGTACTGACGTTACCCAAATAAAGCCAGCGGTTTCTCTAGTTTATTGGCTGTGTTTTTCCCCCCAGCAGGCTTAATTTATGGTAATGACTAGGAACTATGGATTAAATTAATAAAAAGGAAATTATTAAGGTTTCCTGACCCGGAGGCCAAAGGTAAGTAAAGAGAAGCAAACTGCCCTAGATGGGAACGCTTCCCCGCTGCTTTCGGGGCTGGCGGAGAAGGTTTTTCAGTGCAGCAGAAGAGAGGGAAGGTTTTTGAGAAGGAGCTGTTTCGCCTCAGATGCTGGGAAGGACCACCACATCCCCCAGCCTGGGGAGCCCTGAACCGTCACGGGACACCCGGCAGAGCAGCAGGATGCTGCCTTCTTGTCGGAGCTCACAACACGGGCTCATACGCTTTATGTTAGCAGAGAAGTCGAGATCGCTGTTGGATGGGAAGAGACTATAAAAATAATCCAATGCAGAAATCCAGCTTAATTCAAACTCAACCCAAGTCCAGAGTCCTGTTCTAAATCCAGCCGATCAGAAGAAGTAATTCTCTCCTTGCCTGGGTTTCGAGCACGTTTATTACTGCTTATAGTTCTTATATATCTCTCATACTTTAAATTAGCATTTTGAATGCTCTTATGCTGTTGCAAAGTCAGACTGTTAGTATTTCCCAGACCTGGCCTGGCAGTATCCACTGGCCTGGGTATAAATATCATGTTCACCAAGGGCAGAGCAGGGTGTACCGATGGCGGGGGCAGAGGGGATGGCTCCAGCTCTGTTTTCCCTGCAAGAAAATCAGTGTGGAAACACAGACACCGAGTTTTGCTCTCAGCTCCATTAGCTCCGTTATCTGTTCCATGGGCAGCGTGAAGCCTATCGATGGCACACCCTGAAATTCATTGCGGGCTCTTGCAGCCAACTTTGGCTTCTGCAAACAGCCTCATCCAGCGTGGGTTGTGCTCTTCAAAGAAGTTTCACAATTTGTAATACCACATATTTTAGAGAAAAAAAAAAAAAAAAAGAAAAAAAGAAAAAAGAAAAAAAAAGAAAAAAGAAAAAGTCTGGATAGGCTTTTGATACAAGGTTCAAAAGAATATCTGAAATCACCTCCTTCTTATACAGATTAAGTCAAGTCAGCACACACCTGCACTTGCATTTCAATACACCCCAACTGCATTTATAAAAAAAACTCTGCTACAAGCTTGAACCCTGAGAAATGTGGCACGAAGCTCCTGGAAGCAGCTCCGGCAGGGCAGGCACGAAGCAGCGTAACCAACATTTACAGTGGGCAATTGTTGGAGTGAAAAGCAGCCTGCCAGATTATATGTCACCGGGGAGGGATATCGGCGTCTGATCTCGGTCAGGACGGGACACGGGGGGACCTGGAGCCTTGTCAAACTCCATGCTCTTATGTAGTGGGTTGAATAACAGAACAATGTTTACATTTCCCCTCCTGCCCTTAGGAGTTTGGAAGCTGGACACCTGAAAAGGATGAATGATTTTTAAAGCAGTGTCAGTGTCGGCTCTTGGTCACCAAAGCCTTGACTGTTCCTTATCAGCATTCAAACAAATAAAAATAAAAATAAAAATAAAAATAAAAATAAAAATAGAAAAAGAAAAAAAAAGAAAAAGAAAAAGAAAAAGAAAAAGAAAAAGAAAAAGAAAAGGAAAAGGAAAAGGAAAAGGAAAAGGAAAAGGAAAAA
>NW_010123003.1:2218-9162 GCF_000699245.1 Pterocles gutturalis
AACCTGGACATCCAGTAAAGATAAATGATGGGAAATTCAGCAGGTAGCTCATACTGTGGGTACATCAGCCACACTTGAAATGCAACTGTTCAGCTAAAAACCTGATTAATTCCAGCCAAGAAAGAGTTTTTTTTCGAGTTTCTTCCATATTAACACCTTGAAACTTAATATTGAAAAAGTTCTCTAAATATACAAACAAAACAATATCCATCCTTAATGGTAAAAGATATAAATTGAAGTATGCAGGAAACAAACACCCTGCGTGCATTGGAGAGCAATAAATGGTGTTACAGGAAACTATATAAGAAATGCACCAGAAATACTGGGTGAAGGTAGTAAAAGCTTTAGAGCTTTAATCAAGAGGATGAGAGGTCATGGTTGGATTTGTCCCTGGGTCCCGTGAAAGATGGGATGACTTGTCTGACCCATTGATTTCTCCTTACTGCTGCCCTCTATACCAAGCCAGCCACTTTATTCCTTACTCTTAAGGCACTTAAGCTCTCAGCTAGCTCTGATCCTCACCAAACAGACACCCAGGATGCACCCAGCTTTGTGTCAAGAGCAATGCCTTGGGTCACGTTAGTACCTACAAAATTGCCATGCCAAAAAAAAACCAAACCCAAAACACAGAAAGGCAAAACCCCACCTGAATGATGAGGTTTCCCTAAGGAGAACCCACTGAGCTAAGGGCAGAAAGGAGAATTTTTCCCTCTAGGAACCGATTTTGTGCTCACGTGTCTGGTGTCAGAGTTCTGAACTCATCCCACAGCCACCCCAAGGGGAGTTCTCCCTGTGCTCCAGGCTTGTTTAACGTCTAACACGGTCTCCTCCAGCCTTGGTCTTCACCAGACTCGTTCAGTTCTTCACCCCGATCACCAGCATGGTTGGTGTCATATGGATGCTTCTGGCAATCCAACAGCTATTGAACAGCCACAATTTTCCATTGCTGTCAAATTGAGGTGACCACTTCTTGGTGTAAAACTTCATTTGCCTGGATCTCAACACACTTCAAAAGCCAAATTGGTAGTTTTGAAATTCAGCTTCATCAGTCTCTTCTAAACTCGTGTTCTCCAGAACAGGGAGTCCTAATCCAGCCTGAATTAAACCATTTCATCTCATCCCAGCCTCAAATGATTGTCAGTCCATCAAATGCTTCTTTGAAAACTGATTTCTTGCAGATGACCATGATGGCTACGAAATAGTATTTAAAAACATTTGAATATTTGAAAAGAACTTTCCTTGCCTCTTATATCAACCACATGTTTGAGAAAAGGCCTGGGGTTTACCACTGCTTGGTGAGAAAAAAATAGCAAAAAAGAGAAAGGATAATGGGGTGATAATGACTGGAAATGTATGGATTGAATTTGGGACCTACTTAAAAACAAGAAGATAATTTGCGACTTGGTGGTATATGCAAACATGGAGAAATGTTTGTGGCTCAAGTGTGTATTTGAATATAGAAAAATGTTTTTGCGGCAAACTATTTTTCTTTTAGTGCAGACAAACTGTGACCAAGTTGCCAGCTGCTGAAGTTGTGGTACCCATCCCAGTCCAAGCAGACGGGCTGTGTCTGCTGGGGAATTTCCCAGGAGACTTCCAATTTCAGCATTACCACTGCAGGATGGCAACAGTTTACAAACACAGTGCTGAACGCCATCACATTGCAGACCACGGGAACAAAACTCCTCCTTCATCTTGTGCCTCCAACTTCCTCCCCCTGCTTGACCTTTCCCAGGTGACTATTTAATCTATCAGTAACAGCAAAAGAGCCAATGCGAATCTACTCTTCAACCAGGAGTTTCACTATGATGGAATAATTTTAATTGTTGGACTAGATGATGCATTCAGACATCATTGTAGGTCTCTTCCAACGGAAAAACTTTTCTCCTCTTTTCTCCTCTTTTCTCCTCTTCTCTTCTCTTCTCTTCTCTTCTCTTCTCTTCTCTTCTCTTCTCTTCTCTTCTTTCTTTCTCTCTTCTCTTCTCTTCTCTTCTCTTCTCTTCTCTTCTTCTCTACTCTTTCTACTCTACTCTATCCTATCGTATCCTATCCTAATGAGAGAAACCATAGAGGAACCAGGTCTGGTCCCACTTGACTCAGGTTGACGATGTCTCATTGTCCTTGGAAGGCTCAAGGCTTTCTGGTGGCTTTGCAGGGCTGCATTTTAAGGAGTTTGGTGACTGGTGACAACACTTAAACCTCAGCTGTGGTCACTGCCAGGCTCCCAGGAATCAGATTATTTTGATAACAGTTTGTCGCTTGCTCCACCGGAGGCAGGGAACTCAGGCTGAATTTTGCCATTAAAAACTATAAAACATTTTCCAAAATAAAATTGCCTGAAAGGGAATTGTGACTTCAGGGTTGCTGATTTGTGATCCCTTACAAGAAATCTCATTTTAAAGAGGATTCACCTTGAGTAGGGCCTCATTAAGGACCGAACTTGTAAATCTCCCTCAGAAAAACTGAGGGACATTAAAGTTAAAAAAAAATAAAATCTGAACATAAAGATGTAGAAGACACACAGATCTATACAAGATCATGACGGCTCTCATAATCATTCCTGGATTTGCTTGTTCTTTTTCTCCTCGGCGTGTGCAGAGCAGGAACCAAGCCAAGCTCGAGAGTACCGAGAGCCTTATAAAAACATTCTTCCCTATTAAGCAACTGGGCTGATTTTCACTCTACAAAAGCTGAAGCAGATTGAACAAAACGCTTACCTACACATCTCCGTTCCCGACAGAAACCCGAGATTGCCTTTGTCGCTTTAGCACATGAGCACGAGGCCAAATGAAACACATGTTTACAACTATAATGAGGATTAGCTTTGCACTAAAAAAGTTGAACTACGGTCAAAATTAGATGGTGACATGGGTATTTGCCAACAGCATTAAATGAGGAATAACGGAGTATGGGGTTTCTGGAATGAATAGAAAATATATTGTTTAGAGACCTTGTTGGCCAAGTATCAACATATGCCAATACTTAAGACTTCTTGTTCTTATTTACTTACCCTGATAATAAAACAATTGTTGTTTTGTGCCAACAGCCTGACAGACTGGTCCTGGACCTTACGAAATACAGATTGGATATTATTTCTCTTGTATCAGCTTCAACCTACTTTTCAAAAAAAAAAAAAAAAAGAGATGCAAAGTAATTGAGTCCAGAGGAAAGGAAATAAATGAAGGAGGTAATCGATTTTAATAACATATAGCGTCAACGCACATTAAGAACATACATAAAACAGAGGGAAAAAAGCACTGTTCCATCTCAGAAGACCAGGCAGTGTTTGTAGCTTCATCCAGCCCCGGGCAGAGGTTATCAGTGAAGCCTCAACAACAGCAATGATTGATCTTCCCCCCGCGCCCTCCGTCCGCGTGAGCCCAGAGCAGTGAGGTAACCACCATCCTCCCCATTACAAAACCAAGCAAACTGATGGATTAAAAACCTAGGAAACGTTCTCAAACCCAGAGAACTTGAACCGTATTTGCAGTCAGAACGTTCAGCCTCTCTCCTGGTCTAACCACATCTCTCCGTGGTGTCGCCCGCTGCCGGCCCACCCTTATGCTCCCCATGACCTTGCTCCTTGCAGGATTTCTCACCTAGGAGCGTGCCTCTGTCCCTGGGCCATAACGCTACAGCTGGAATCAATAGAGACCCACACCAGGGCTGCCTCAATTTTAAAACAGATACCGCTAGTAAAGACATCAGGAAAGCCTTAAATTTTGGAGTGATTTTCCCCAACCCTCTTTATTACACCCAGTCCGAAGCTAGCTCAGCTGGTCTTCAGGTGGCCTCTGCATGGGTGTGACACGATGTGGGGCTGGATGGGGCCGACCTCGTATGTGGTATAGTGGGATCCTGCTACTTACACCGGGATGAGGTTGAGCTCTGTTAACAGTTAGGGGAAAATAGACAAAACTTTTGGTTTTGTTGTGTTGTGTCCAGTCTAGTGCTCTGAAAAACTGCTTGTGTTATGGAAAAAAAAATAAAACTGACATCTTTCTCTAGCTTGCAGAGATGGAGTAAAGCTTAACTCATTCATGTTTTCAATCAAACCACCCACAATGAGTCCCGTGGGAATGCACATAGAAAAAGCATCATTAATTATTAGTTAACCTACTCATAAGATCATTTTGCAAACTCCCTGGTGGAACATTTCTTGCAGAAAACAATTTGTCAATGATCAAAGCGCTCCATGAAAATGTCAATATGGACAATGGTACAAGGGAAAACAGGCAGGGTCCCACCAGACCATCTCCTAGACAGTCTTACAGGGAGGATGGAAAGCAAAGTGCTTATAAGTCCCACCAAAGTTCCCAACCTATACTGGAGTACCCGCTCCTGGTCTGAATGGGAAAGCAGACTATGGGCCTGACACAATGAGTGCTTAGGACCTTCTCTCTCCATGGAAGATAACGTCAACGCTACACGCCCTGCAAATCAAATCATCACAACACATGTGAGTCCTGGATCTTTGTGGTCAACCCTTCTGTTGGCTTTATGAATTGAGGAAACCCTGTTTGATGTCAGGAGGATCGACTTGGTAACGTGCAACACCTGGATCCTGAAGGCGAGGAGGATATACGAGGTCCTGGTGCGATCTCGGAGCTTTGCCAGTTCTCTCATCTGTGTTGAGATTGTGGTCTCACAGCCCAGTTCACTGTCCTCTGAAAGGGGATGAGCTCACACCAGCAGCCCCCTGACTCCCCCTCAGAAGACACAGTAAGGCAGGAAATAGGGTTTTGTCTCTATTTGATGACTTACAGCAACAGAAAAGATGAAAAGTTCGTGTTCTGTCACTATTAACCACCAGAGGACTCTGCCAGTGAAACCTGTGTGAGATACAAGGAATCACCAATCAAATATTTGAGATGAAGAAAAGAAAGACTTATCTCTAAGAATGTGTATCCATAAAGAAAGAAATACACAGCCTGTGTAGAGCTGTAAAGAGAGATATCATGTCTGGGTATCATCCTCATGGTAGTACATTGTAAGTTGCCTACAAGAGCCGGCAGCTTTTGGGCTACAAAGTCTAAAAGCTCATGCCAGCAGTCATTCCCTTACCCGAAAAGTCTCCATCAATGAAGGGAAGAAAGTATTTTCAGCATTTTATAGGCTGGAATCTATGACACTGGAAGTTGTATATGATTTGTGCCATTTAGCCAGGATCTCCTTAAATCAAAGACAGTAGACATGAGGGCACCCACACTGCTGCTCTGCCCGTCACATCGCTCCCTCTCCATGACTGTGGAGACCCAGCCATGATTCAGAGAGGACCTCCTGCCCAGTCTTCCACTGATGGCCCCACACCGCACGTTGTCCTCTCATCCCTTTAGCACCAAGCCACCATGCTTGGTGTTGGACATCTTTCATAGAATCCCAGAATGGTTTGGGTTGAAGGGACCTTAAAGATCATCGAGTCCCACCCCCTGCCATGGGCAGGGACACCTCCCACCAGCCCAGGTTGCCCAAAGCCTCATCCAGCCTGGCCTTGAACCCCTCCAGGGATGGGAGGTTTCGCTGAACAAAACCTTGCAGTAAGGAGAGGGCAGATGCAGAAACCCAGCCCCGGGCTCCTGCGGCACTTGGGGGGATGTTAGCACAGGGGGCCTGGGTGCACCCCCAGCCCAGCTCGGTGATGCCTGGGGCAGGTAAAAGCACAAGCAGAGGAGAACGTGGCTTTCAGTTGGTGACTGGCCAAGAGGATGATTTCGCTTTAGAGATCCTGGTAGCGGGGTATAGATCCTTAAAGCCTGTGGAATACAGCACCTACAGCATCCACACAGGAATATAATGTGTCTATAGGGGTTCTATAGGTTCACCTTCTCCCTGCCATGAGCTGTTCTGCCATCCCCTAAAAATAAATAAATAAAGGTATTGAGCGCTTACCACCTGCGCGCTGGACCACTATCCTTCTCCCTTCCATGAGCTGTTCTGCCATCCCTTAAAAATAAATAAATAAAGGTATTGATCGCTTACCACCTGCGCGCTGGACCACTATCCCGCAAATGTTTTTGCTCTGGGAACATGAAGCAACATATGTTAGCATTAACTTTTCTGCCTTTTTATATAGCTATAAACAGACCCATTGACTCCCCCCTCTTTTTAATTTTGCAAAAATTCCATGAGCTGTTCTGCCATCCCTTAAAAATAAATAAATAAAGGTATTGATCGCTTACCACCTGCGCGCTGGACCACTATCCCGCAAATGTTTTTGCTCTGGGAACATGAAGCAACATATGTTAGCATTAACTTTTCTGCCTTTTTATATAGCTATAAACAGACCCATTGACTCCCCCCTCTTTTTAATTTTGCAAAAATAAATGCTTTCCTGGACAGTCGGAGTTTGTTACAGAGACAGAGCACAGCTCCCCTTCTCCTGCCCACAAAAGTCGGAGCGAGGAAGCTCACATGGCACACAGACCACCCATCTCTGATTGTAGCGGGCGGGGAAAAAATCTCCCATATTCCATATTTTTTGGAGACTCTTAAGATAATTTTTCTTAGGAGGATTTTTTTTAATGCATCTTCCATATCATAAAACCTGTTTATTGTTATTTCTCTGAGCCATTTTTATTAGAGAGTTCTTTTTACTGAGTATTATATTAAAGATTCTAACAAAGGCAAATAAAATTAGGTGGAGAATGGATTGAGAGCAGCCCTGAGGAGAAGGCTGGTTGAAGAGAAGCTCAACAGGACCTGGAAACGTGTGCTTGCAGCCCAGAAACCAACCGTGTCCTGGGGGCATCACCAGCAGGTTGAGGGAGGGGATTGTCCCCCTCTGCTCCGCTCTCCTGAGACCCCCCCTGCAGTGCTGCACCCAGCTCTGGGACCCCCAGCAGCAGGACGTGGACCTGTTGGAGTGGGGCCAGAGGAGCCACGGAGATGGTCAGAGGCTGGAGCAGCTCCCGTGTGAGGACAGGCTGAGAGAGTTGGGGGTGTGC
>NW_010123003.1:9178-15480 GCF_000699245.1 Pterocles gutturalis
ACACCTGCAAGCACCTTCCAGTGCTGAAAGGGGGCTCCAGGAGAGATGGGGGGGCTCCTGATCAGGGGGTGTAGGGATGGGACGAGAGGTAATGGCTTTATATTAAAGAGGGAAGATTTAGATGAGATCTGAGGAAGAAAGAGAAGCTGTGGGTGCCCCATCCCTGGAGGGGTTCAAGGCCAGGCTGGATGAGGCTTTGGGCAACCTGGGCTGGTGGGAGGTGTCCCTGCCCATGGCAGGGGGGTGGACTGAGATGATCGTTAAGGTCCCTTCCAACCCAAACCATCCTGTGATTCTGTGATTCTATAACTAAGTGCACACTGCTATAAGCTTGCATCCGTTCCCACTCCAAGAAGAGGCTTCACATAGTAAATATACTCTAATAATTAGACTCAGGATTTTCAGAAAGGCTCAATGCTCACAGTATTTCCATTCTCCCAGTCCATGCACAACAGGGAAAGCAGCAGGCAACGAAGGGGGTCCCTCAGGGTAAGGGTCTTTTGGTAGTGAGGCTGGGTTGTTTGGTTTTTTGGGTTTTTTTGTTTGTTTGGTTGGTTTTTTTTGGTGGGGGATGTTGTTAGGGGTTTGGGGAGGGTTTTTTGATGTTTTGGGGTTTTTTTACTTATTTGCTTCAAAATCTTCGTGAAGGTGACAAATGCTCAGCTACAACGGTGAAAGGAAGGCAGAGCCCTGCTCACATCAAGACCCCTCCCGGGTAGGAACCAGCCCTGGGAGACTCGACCCTGAAAGAAGCTCCTTCATCCTCCAAGAGCCGCTCTCCGCCCACACGCTCGCATCCTCCACTTGGCTTCGCCCTGGCAGCCTCCAGAAGACCCCAACTAATCTCATTTCGTTCACGTTGGGTCAGAGCACAAGCTTCCCAAAAAACGCAATTGCCTGGAAAAGCCACTATTCCTGCAGCTGGGTCTCCAGGAGGGGTTTTCACACATCCTCTGGTTTTGCAGCAGGGGACGAGGACATGGGACCGGAGGAGGCAGTTACGCAGCATCTTTTCCTGCTCAATTAACTCAGGGAGCCTGGAGGAAAGCTCACCATCTGCACAGCCCATGAGTCACCTCGGGACTCGGGCAGTTTACTGTACGTATTCGTCAACAGAAACAAACAACACAAATCCCTAGATATTAAAAGCCTTTTTTAATTTTCTTTTTCCTCCCTCCCCAAAAAATTTGGCTACAGATCTCTAATTATAATTTTCTGGAGATTTTAAAATATTTTAATTGTGGTTTCTATAAACATGAAGATAAATTACTACATCTAAATATCGGTTCTCAACAGTTACTAATGCCTCTCAAGGGGCTGCTTTTGTTTTACTAAGGCAGAAAAAAAAAGTTGTAAAAGATTTTTCTTTGTCCCTCTCGCTCACCATAGAGAGGAGTGGGGTCTGAAAAGATTTCTTGTAATCGCCACTGAATGCTTTCTAGCTGATGACTTTAGGCAGCGTTATTAAGTAAACTAAAAGGGAAAATTGATTTCCAAGATGATACATTGTAAAGTCATGAGAAAGAAAAGCTCGAGCTTTTATTCCAGAAAATGAAGAGGCAGTAAATGCAATGAAGACACTAAGGCAGACACTGTACCACCCACCAGTTCCCCTTTTAAAGCTTCCAACCAGACTGGCAGACAAAGCTGTAATGAGAAAATTTTAAAAGTTTTTGGGGCTTGGGTTTGGATGAGCAACACAATGTGTGCGAGCATCCCCGAGGCTTATCCGGACTGTGCGAGCTTCCTGCATCTGACCCCTGGCTTGCAAGATTTACAAGGACAGGCTGAGGTATCACATAGTCACAGATTCTTGCCGGGTTAAAAAAATGCCCCGAGAGCATCATCGGTCCCAGTACTGCCCTGTGACGGCCGTGGATCACCAGTCTGCGGGTACGGATGAGAGTGGAGATGGGAAGCGATGGGAGAACAGCCCCGACTAAACCTCCCCTGAGCCGAGGCAGCAGCGTGGGGCTGTACCAGCTGCAGAGTTTGACCCCTCAGTGTTAAAAACATAGTCCCGAAAAAGGGGGAATCAGGAACTGAGGATATTATCAGGAAAAGAAAATCCCATGATTGTGTTGCCACAGCTGGAAGACTGCTGCCTGTCCTGGGACTCCTCCGACACAGCCGTTGCAGGACACTGCTTCTGTACCCCGCGTGATTTGCAGCCGCTCTCCTGTGGCTGTGTCACGGGTGGGAGCCCCACTGAGATGTGGGTACAAGGCATCCCCCCATCCTGAGCACCCCCACCCCCGAGCATCCCCTCCCCTCCTGGACCACAGCATCCCTCTGCCCCGCCAGCACAGCTTGGAACCAGCCTGAGGAACTGCTCTCCCTTCAAAATAACCCTGAAAAACCATACCACCCCAATCTATCAATAACTTCCACAGATTTGTTTTTGAAAGCCAGACCAGTTCCCTGATTGGGGCTGCAACCGGGAGCAGGGAAAACACAGACCCTGTGGGCAAGCAAGCTGAGCTGCCATCCCAGGGCAGGAAACCCATCACAGAGCCCTGATGCTGCTACCTCCTCCTCCACGAAGCAGGTCAGGGATTTTTTTTTTTTTTTTTAACAGGGCCATTTTTGCATCGGCTCTTATGCAAAGAATCCAGCTGAGCTGTCTTGTAACGAGTTTGCCTGGTCCAAAGAAGCTTCAGCCCTTGCTGGGACAGAAAAACGTACATGGAGAGGCAGAGCTCAGCAACGGAGCCGAAAGTCAAGCTCCTTCTGCCCGACGACAAGCCGAGCCATAGCCCCGAGCTGCCTCTTCCCCCAGCCCATGGTGTGCTGAGCACTCTCCAAACAGACCCAAGGAGATGCGGTTCCCACCCAAAACAGCTTCCAGGCTCCAGCTGGGCAGAACACAAGGAAAGCACCAACCACGTAGGCAGCTCTGTTAACCGTGCCTTCGTAGGCACGGACTAATAATAGAGCCCAGAAACTGCTCCCAGGTTACTCATCCCGCACGTCGAGCCAATTCTCATGGTTTCCGTAGGCATGGGGGAGAGGTGGGTGTCTTTCTTGGTTTCATAACAGTCCTGCACGCCGATGTGTAATAAAGAAAGATGAAATGGAAAGAATCCAACCCATTCTTCTTTGAGCGGAGTTCAAGGAAAATACTGCAGCGAGAGACTATAAGCAGACCCAATAAATTTGTTCCCCCACCCCGTTCCCCTTTTGTTATTAGGGTGTGACTAAGGCTTTGCAGCATCAGCTTTAGGTCTCAATTAGAGATCCTTGCTGTGAGCTCAAGGGATATTTTAAAATCACCTACAAAATACCATAGGAAGTTGCGGTATGCGTGCAGACACAACGCAAATCTGTGCATGGGGCTGGCTGGAGCACATAGTCGTGGTCCTGGGATTTTTCCTTTATCTTAAGCCTTGGATTCCTCTGGTGTTGTATTATCTCCTGTGGATATTGTACCAAGCGAAGGCAGAGGGGGTTTAATAGACTGCATCTAGCTGTCCTCCAATATTTATATCCAAAGGAGTGCTTGGCTTTCTGGAGTCAGCAGTGGAGAAAGTGTGGCTGTGTTATTTATAAGGACAAGCTCATTGCCCAGGCTACTGCTTAAGACGTTATTGTCTGACCGGCCTTTCTACCCAGCGCTCACTTCAGACGACTGAACTTGACCTATCCACCCATCATAAATTAAATTCTTTGATCTCATCTGTAACAACACAGAGCCCTAATAACAATAGATCAAACCGTGGTGGGGACAATATGCTTATTCTTTACCAACTAACTTTTAATTAGTAAACAGGGCAGAGGAAGAATCCACCGTTGCAGAACAAAAAGGGAAAGAAAAAGCATTTAGTACTTGAAAGAAAGCACTGATAAAGAGCAGAGGCATCTTTCAGAGCTCTACATCCTTGTTCTGTTCATCTGAAAAAACCACATCATCCCCAAACTATTAAAACCAGGATGAATTTCACATTGTAAGAAATAGCCGTGAAAGCAGACATCAAAAGGAGCCGGGGAGGAGGAAGCAGATCAGGTGGGAGAGAAATAGCACGATGCCTTTTATCGACTGTTCATACAGAACCATCTCACCGATCCTCTGCCTAGATCCTTGTCCGGGCTGCGCTGGTCCCTGCGGTTCAGACAGTAAGCCCGGCTTGCGGCTGAGCCAGGCTCCCATACCTCCCAGGGGTGTTGAATGTTTGCAAAGCCGCTGGAAAAAAAACACACGGGTCCCTTTGTCCTGTTTATTTGCTCTTTGCCAAGGGTGGATGACTTATTGCCAAGATCTTCGCAGGTTCCCCTTTCCACTAAAGAGCTTCGGTTGGCTCGTTGGTCCCAGGTGAGCTGATTTGCTGCTTCACAGATCCTAAGCAAAGCTGCTCATGCTGGAGCACCCTTAAAGCAGACTAAACCCTCAACGTGGCTTATTAAAACCTGCCTGACCCTAGAAGAAGACAAACCAAAGCCAACCCAAACTGTCCTTGTGATGTTCCCATCTCCCAAGCAAACAAGCCCAGCCCGCTGCAAGAAACAAGCCCATGGACCGGGACACTTCACCGAACCTCTCTGAGGATTAAACTCCTTGAGTTTAACCTTTGCAATCATCACCAGGGCTTGGAAAACACCATCATGCTCCACATGTTCTCAGCCAGGTTTGGGATTAAACCAACTACCTGCTGGGATTTCATCGGCTGTATGTGTCTGGTTGTAAACAGCCAGCTACTACCTTAAAAAATTGTAATAATCCAATTTTTAAACAATAATTGAAATAAAAAAGGAAACTTGAATAAATAAGCCAACTGCAAACCCTTTTCTCCAGCTGGATGTCAGTGAATTGGAGCTATTTTACTAACTGATCGTACCAAAACCCTCCACGTTTTGTTCCCCACTGAAATGCAGCCCCCCTGCAGGGCAAGGCTGCAGGAAAAGGGAAGAAAAAGCTGTATTTCAGCTGAAATTATGGGATGAGTTTCATGCAGGAAAAAAATCTTAATAAACAAACTGGAATTGAGTCTGGACACCAGGGCAGACCCTGGGGCTTTTATCAAATGTCAAGTGACCCTTAATGAGTACAAGCAGGCGAGCTGCCCTCATTCTTTATCTGCCAGATGCCTATTTCCAGGACAGAAGACCTGGAGTGCGATACCCCACAGGACCCCCTCTGCTCCATGGGATGTGGGATGGGAACCGACGCCCAGGAGGGCTCCAGTTCCCAAACCAGAAACATATAGATTTCCTTTCTGTGTTTGGAATGTCCACTCTTGAAAAAGATATTTCATTTTTATGAGACAGATCATATGCAGACCAATGACAGATTTCATTAAGAGGATAAAGGCGACCGTGGCTCTTCTTTAGAGGAGTGTTCAGTTGTTCCCTTAGAAGTTAAAAAATAAACAAATATTGTAAAGTTTTTCCATTGAAGTCTCTGCGAGCATTGACACAGGATGAAATCCTGCCCACACGGAATCAAATAACTGGCAAACAGCGTTTGTGTGGCACACATACGTACGTGGAAGCCTTAGGACATCGAAAAAGCACAAACCCCTTTGAGAATTGTGCAGCCACAACACCCAGGAATAACACGAAACTAAAACCAGCACAACCCACCCAGAGCATGGGTAGGACCCAGCCTTCAGTTTGCTCACAACTGGAAGGATAAAAAGGGGAAATCCACCGCCTCATGGATTTGAAAACCACAGTCACAACTTTACATTGTGAATTTTAAAACCACAGTCGTAACATGCATCCATTAATTACTAATAGGGGTATAGCTGCCAGGCAGCTTTGAGAACCAGAGGTTGGACATCTGGAAGGCGAGAGACTCGCCTCTCCTTCCGTCGCCGCTGCGGATGGTGCTGAGGCCACGCAGTGCAAGTCCATTTTGTTCTTTGGTGGAATAACAGCCGGCTTTGCCACCTACCACTACTCGCCGCCTTGTCAAAGCCTTGCATATTGTGTGTGGTCCGGAGTTGGGTCATGCAACCAGCCAAAGCCCTCTAACTCCATTTCCAGTTCACATCACTCTAATAGGCCCTCAGCTGGCCCGAGACATTCCCAAACATCTCTTTCTACAAACAAGGAATTGGGTTTCTTTTGTCTTGCAATCAGGGGAGACAAATTCTCCCCTTAACCACAGTTTAATTTATTCCTTTTGGTTGTTGCTGCCTCCACCTAGCACAGCTGTCTAGACTGGGGTGGTGGTGTATTTTTTTTTTCTTTCCTTTTTCTTTCTAGTTTGGGATTTTTGGAAGCTGCCTTTGCTTCTTTCCGAAACAAGTTTATTTTTAGTGTCACTTTTTCCATTGGCAAGATATCATGGCTGAGAGAGCGGT
>NW_010123003.1:15511-20347 GCF_000699245.1 Pterocles gutturalis
CTTGTTTTCAGTATGAAAAAGAAAAAAAAAAATGCGCCTGGTTGAAGGGCAGGCGCAGGAAAAGGCAGCCGAGGTAACAGCTAGACGGTCTGAGCTAACAGGGTCCCGTGCATGTTGATGAAGGTTGGCCACCGGCTTGTTGGCAGCACATGCTGCCATCATAAAGAGCGCAAGTCCCTTACAAACCCAACCCTGCTCAACCAAGGAGGGTTATGGCATCTTTTGAGGTCCTCTTGGGCTAAATCTCCTCCTTGGATGGAGCCCCATGGGGGAGGATGCCAACAGGATTCACACCTGCTCAAGCCACAGCACTCTCAACTCTTCTGTTGGCTTCCAAGGACATGTAAACGCTTGTCAACGACTCACCTGAGAGCTTTAAATCATGGGTTACCTCGCCACATGAACCTTCAGCCAGCACTGAGCTGTTCTCAGATGATTTCTCAGGAAAGGGGGTCACAGAAACAGCTGAATTTTTTTGGTTTGTTTTGCTGTTTGCCACCCTACAACCTCCTGCCTTCTTGCCACACTGACCTTGCTTGCTCCTGCTCTTTCAGAGCAGTATTTATCCCACTCTTTCTCCAAAATATGGAGCCCGACTGATCTTCCCACGACTTTTTGTATGTTTTCAGAAAGCTTCAGCTGGGAACGCGATGGCAGAGTTCAGCCCCGAGTCCCCTTCTCAATGGCAGAGTTTAACTGCACCGCAAGGGTCATCTGCTTAATTACCACCTTTACCACTTTGCAAAGAGTAAGGGTGCAAAAATCCAACATTACTTTGGTAAAGGAAGAGATGGACTTGAAATGATTGGATAAAAATAAGACTGGTCTCTTATTTTTTTCAGTGTCACTTTTCAGCATTCACATCGCCCAGAGCAAAGGTTTCCCAGCTCCCAACATCAGCCCAGCTTCACCGTTGAGCATGACACAGCCCAAATACACCCATACCAAAAGGGAAGAAGGAACAAAAGTGATATATTTTAAAGTAAATCCTTCGGGCTTTTAGATGGGCAGTGAAGAGGTGGGGGAGGGCATTACAAACACACACACGCACACAAAAAAACCAGAATTAAGCAAGCGAGACCATTCCAGTTGAGCTGTTTCAGCCATTGTCTTACAACAACTTTAAACCCAATTGCTTCTTTTTAATGAGGTATTTTCTTCCTCTTAACCACCCAAATCTAATCCATGATGTTAGTCCAACTCAGAGAATTTAAAATCAGAACATTAGGGCCTTTCTTAATCCTCTTAACTTGCCAAAGGTTTTCTGATCACACACCTCTTCCTTCCTACTTAAGACTGTTTTTTTTTTTTTCCACCACCCTTTGTCTTCTGTTTACAGCTGTGAAAAATTAGGATCCAAGCAGTAAAATCTCTACATAACAAACGAGCATTTAGAGATGGCTTGCATGTTTCATTGAAGGAAACTAGGCATATTTTCTTAATTATTTAATCAAATCATATGTATCTAACAGCTCCCTGGGCTCAGATACTCAGCATTTCTTCAAGGACATTCTTTAATCCACAGTCTTTGGTTCTACTGAATAATTACCTCCAAAAGACAAACCCTGTTTCATGCTATGGTCACTTTGCAGATCTCACATGATGTGGTAGGTCAATAAAGCTGTTGTAGTGGGACAGGATCTCACGTGGAACGCAGGACTCCTTGTCCTACGTGTCTTACGGGCCCTCCTGCCTCCTGAAGCTCAGCGTCCCAGGAGAGGACACAGGGCTTGACCACTGCAGCGGTCTGGTCATGCCAGGGTGATGTCAGGGCTAACTGGACTTCTTGTACGAAGAAGCTGGAAAAGCTTTGCTCCAGCACTGACTGATTTCAGGGCTCACAACCAGAAGCATACAAATACATCCAAGATCTGCTGTCCCCCTGAACTTGGATCTTCATCAGATCACAGCTGGCCAGCACAGAAGACTGGCACTACTGGGGTACCTAAAGGATACTCTGCTATGGAGACAAGGGAACTACACTGGAGTGAAAACTGCCCATTAAGCTCTAAGACAAACCCATTGTCCTTCATGAAGTTTAATAACCAGAGACGGCAGCAGGTGACCTCAGGGATTTTCCAAGCCTAGCTACTTCCAGTTTTTTAAAAAACTTGTGAAGTGCTACAGCTGCTGGCTGGGTACCAGCTCCTGGAGCCATTCCTTGCTGTTAGACAGCACTGAAGAAACCAAGCATCCATGAGAAGCCTTTCCTATCCCATCAGCAATCCATGCTGACAGCATGAGCTGCTTTCAGGATGAACTCCATGATGCAGAGCAGGAAGGGTGCTGAGCAATGCAAAAGCCATGAGTAAGCAGCTCTCCAAGGGACAATCCCCATTGTGCCCTGGTCCAAATTACATTCAAAAGCAAACCCAAGAGACTTCCTTCCTGCCCCTCGCTGCACAGGTCTTCTCGGAGGGATGGGTTTTACCAAGTGGGCCACTGAGCTGAGACAAACGAGGAGCCAAGCGAAGGGCTTGAACCAGAACATGACCTGGCACTTCTCCCAAGTTCCTTTCGAGATTGGTTTAACATTCCCCACCCATCATTTTTCATGTGCATGTGCCACATCACTTCCTGGTTCTGATCTGCCTGCTATTTGCCCCACGGGTAGGGTGTTACCCATCAAAACTCAAAAACCAGCAAGTAAGCCCTCCTCCCCCTCCTCATAAACCCCACACCCATCTCTGAGGGATCCAAGCATCCCTGGCAGGAAGGAGCCCAAGAATTCTTTATGCACAGAAGAATGTCCCCTTGCCACATCATAATCCTGGTTGCTACCAGTGCCACACGCTGATGGCGTAGGTCAAACGCCAGATGTTAATAAACCTCAGCAACAACTGCTTGGAGAAAATGTAGATAATTGATCTCATACCTACTAATAGAGAAAAAAACCCAACAAACAAAATACATGACAGAAGAAAATGTGCAATGAAAAAATGTATCTTGGTTGCTTTTAACATTCTTTTCTAAAAGCTAATTTTAGCTCTATGGCTGGAGCCAACCTGCCAACTTTCCCGGGTCTGGTCCAGAGCTCTTCTCTCCTCCTTTGCTGAAAGGAACCGTCAGGCAGAAAATAATGGTGTGGGATGGCAGCCCTGCTATCTGTAGGGGCATTTCTTCTGTCTTTGAATCAGCATCGTCATGACCATATATGCCCTTCAAAAACAGTTTCCAGGCAGATGTTTACATTTTGCCATTGCATTGGCTGGGGTTCAGAGAGGATCAGATATGGTCAAATTCTGATGCAAATCCCCAAAAAGATAAGTGAGGTCAATCGTCTGCAGTAAGTCCCAGGAATTACATGCCCAGCAAAGAATTCTGCATTATATCAGGTATCGGAGTTGTATGGGCTAAATTCCCCATTAACCCCAGCAATGGGCAGTGTTATCGATCCGGGTTATTTCCCAGGGTATTCCAGTCTCTGCTCACTTCCAGTCACAAGTGGTTCGCATTACTGGCTGGCAGGAACGTGTTGCTTACCAAACGTGCTGCCTCATTGCACATACGATATTAACACGAGGCTGCTCCAGCAACAATATGGGCTGCAGAACGCAAGTTAACAATTTTGGATGCATGTTCCTATGCGGGAATCATCACATTCAAATACCTGAAACACAGCAACCACTTCACTATGGCTCTCAATTCCCACGGTGTGCAGAATAATTCTGCCCACGGAGCCTCTTCCCTGCAGTGGGAGCTCCATCGGGCACCTGAAGGCGAAGCGAGCAGGTCATGGCATCACCAGCTTTGGTGATTTTTGACAGCACATCCACACAGGGACCCAGAATTGCCATGAGCTTTTTCAGAGATATTTTTAAAGCTCTTCAGGACAGATAACCAGGCTCTGGGTAAGTGCTTCTGAAGTTTGTTACCCATCTCTGGGTCAGACTGAATTTGTGGAGCTTCACAGACACCTGATCTCTGAGCATCACATTCATCCAGGCTTTCTCCACCCACCGCCACCTCATTCACTGGTTTTCCATTCCTATCTCCTCACCCCAAAACGTCACATGGATACACACAATGAGCACCCAGCAGGCCACACCACGGCCAGCGCTGCCCTGCTCTGACACTTGGGCTTTCGCCTCATTTCCCCTACAACAAAACCCACTCCTAGGTGTCCACCTCGTGCCCTCCAGTCCATCCTGCCAAACTTCCTCACTACGTGTTGGGGTTTAAAAGCCAAAGCCGTGAGCGGCTCTTATTTATCATGCTACTTATACGGAGGAAATTCATAAAACATGTTAAAAACTTTACAAGGAAACCAAATCTTTCCAAAAAATTCAGGAGCACAGAGTTTTGCCAGAATTCAGCTGCTTCACACAAGAAACATGGTCTCTGAAGGATTCGTACCACTGAGAAAGGAACAACTTGAAGATGAGGAGCGGTACTTGTCCCTAGTACATATATTTTGGCAATTCAGGCTTCCTCCAAGCTTTATTTTTTAATTCGGAGTTTGTGCATGGCGTGTTTAGGTGGAACAGGCTTATCCGAAAGAGGAGCCTGCAAGAACTTTGTGTACAAGGAGAAAGGAGGCAGCTGGAGAAGAGGGGGAGAGGATGCGTGAAACCCGGACTCAGGCAGTTGTTACCCCAGCATTCTTCCAGAAATTGCCGTGGTCTGTATAATGTGGGTAGTTTGGAGCAGTTGTGCAGTAAATATTTTTTCCCCCCAAGCACTTTTCATGGTCGAGTTTTAGGTTTTCAGAGGGATTTTTTATTTAAAAAAAAAAAAAAAAAAAGAAGTTTTTTGAAGGAAGATCAACGGCTTAATGAAAAAAGTCTGAGATGCAAGAGCAAGGCTATCGCTTCAAGAGTGCTTCCAGATTTACAT
>NW_010123003.1:20380-33463 GCF_000699245.1 Pterocles gutturalis
AGGCAGAGCATCTAACCCCCTCCTACTCTATTGGCCTCTGCTAAATTCTGCACAATATTAAAAGCCCTTGATGGTAACGTGTTCTCGGCCAGAAACAAATCATTATTTTGGATGAGGGCATCAAACTGCATCTGCTCTGTTCCCTGAAGTTACAAGTGCAAGAGATTTAGTAGGGAGGGGAAAGGATTTCTTTGATAGAGGGATTTAAAAATATGGCAATTGATAGGATTTTAAAGCAGATACAGATATGAGGGGATGAGTCTTTTACAGACGAAGCCATGCGGGAACGGTGTGGTATAATGAAAAGTGGAGATGGGCTCAAGCTGTGGAGTTTGGAGGTGGATCTGAATGCTCAAGATTTTGGGGTCAGAGCTTTTGTTCTGCCCTCTACATGCAGCTAAGATGGACCTGAGGCTTGGTCTGGAGATCAATGTTATCAAGAGTCAGGAAGGGGTAAATCCAGGCTCATTTCTAAGCAAAACCAAGACAAAAGTCGTAAGATGAGGGAAGCTATGAAGTGCTTCGTGCGACCCTACTTGGCTGGAAGAAAGCCACCGCAAGGGAGCTGCCCTCCACGCCATGGGGCCAGCGCAGCCCTCGGCACCGAGCTAGCAGAGCTTCAACAGAGCAGTAAGAGGGTCTCATGGTCCTGCCTGTCCCCATCATTGCCAAAAGTCCCTGGGAGAAGGCAGTGAAGAGGAGCGGTACGGAGGAAGCCGTTACTAGTTTTTAATTCACCTTATTATTATTTTGGGGTCAGTTCTACTCTTTCAAGAAAGCAGTGCATGGCCAAAGCCACCCAAAGCAACTCCCACCCACCAGGGCAATCAGTGATGGATCCTACAAGAGGAGGAAATCTCTTTTAGCAGGAATATTAATGAAAATTTGGGACAGCTGAGGGTCTTTTTTTCTTTTTAATTCAGTCTGTGTTTCTCATTTTTTCTTTTTTCCCCTCCAGAAACCGCTAGCTTTCTGCTTCCTCTGAGGTTCTTCTTTAAGCCCACAAGAACATCCTGCATGGATCTGTGGGGACAAATGATTTTTAGAAACATACTGGTCTTAATCAAACCTAATCTTTCATGACAGGACAGAACAGCCTGGACAGCTATTAGATTTAGCAAAGCTACTCTGAGCAGCACTGTTATGTCAAAATTATGCAACTTAGGCTTTGATAGGCTTTGGGGATTTTCTCAATGGTTCCTTATGAGCCTGTTGGTGCCCCTCACATTTCAATGACCACAATATGAACATTCAACGTATTTCCTTTCCCACAGCTGGATACTGTCCCATCTGTTTCAAGACAGCCAAAGTGTCAAGTCAGCCAGACAAGGCAGACAATTCTTCATGCAAATCTGTTGACTTTAGGATTTTTAAATATATGTCTTTTTAATAACCCCCAGATTAATTCACTAAAAGCCCCAGGTCAATTGCAAGAGTTCCTCCAGCAGTCCTTGGCATCCTTAGCTGACATTGCAATGGATATATATTACCCTCAGAAGAAAACCTGGCAAAAGGACAGAAAGAAATGCCATATCTAGTCAAACGAATGGTTTAGTCGGGGATGTTGATCCGACAGCGTTTGGTCTGGACGCTCGAGAGGGATGCATGTAACCTCCTGAACAACGGCACCCTCCAGCCCCCCTCCAGATGTGCAGCACAGGTGGAAGGGAGAAAAACAGATTCTAAGCATCGCACCAAGCCCAGGCAGGGGGATTAGGATCTTTAACAGATGTGGTCTCATTCCTTGGCACCTTGGGCACCCCCGGGCACTCCTGAGCCAGGGGTTTCCTTGCCGTTCACCATGGGATCACACTCGGGAATTGTCCAGATCACGCTGCATGGCGGGGGAAGCAGAAAACGATTTGCACGAAACCAAGGAAATAACCTGTTAAATCAACTGATATTACAGGCACCCAGCTCAGGATGAAGGTAGAGCTCATCATTAATTTAATTCCAAAAAGCAGCCAGTCTCACAGCCCAAGACCAAGCTCTGCTCAGCACTGACTGTGACTCACTTACTCATCAGATCTCTTGGAGCAAAGCAGGGATTTGAACAGACGAAGTGCCTTGTGATTATGAAACACTGCACCACGATGACACAGAAGAGCTTCTCTCACCTCTTGGTTTTCAAACCACCATTTAAATCCCCTTGCTTTTTAACAAGACACTCCACAATAAAACAGACTGCAAGAAGCGGCTGACAAAGCCTCCTGTGATGAAAGCCCAAGATGCTAACTGCTTCCCTGCCAAACTTCATATGGTAAATTTGCCACCAATTAAGGATGCAAGACCCCTCATCCAACAGCAGAGGATGCTGCCAGGAAGAGGTTGCTCACAGCAGCTTCCAGCCTCTGGATTTTGTGTCTCTTTCACAGAATCACAGAATGGTTTGGGTTGGAAAGGACCTTAGACACCATCCAGTCCCCCCCCTGCCATGGGCAGGGACACCTCCCACCAGCCCAGGTTGCCCAAAGCCTCATCCACCCTGGCCTTGAACCCCTCCAGGGATGGGACATCCACAGTTTCTCTGGGCAACCTGGGCCACTGCCTCACCCCCCGCACAGGAAAACAATTCCTCCTGTTCCTGCCTCTATTCCCAGCAGAGCCCGCTCTGGTTGGCACTCAGAGCACACCTGGTCTTGCCTGGGTCTGGTGAAGGACCAAACCGCAGAGGAACAGACACCTACCTCAGGCTGACACGTACCTCTTGTTCCTTTACAACATACGTGGACATTTGACTAATCATTTCTCCATATTCCAGTGCTGTTTTAATGGGGCTGTGCACAACTCTGGGAAGCTCACACAGCCAGGGCATTGGACATGTCCATCCTCTGGAGCCACCAGAGGAAAAGGGAACTGGCTGCACCCAAGATCTCCAACTCCTGCCAGCAGCTTCTTGGGGCAGCTCTGCAATTGCAGAGAAGGTGCCTGCCCTTCCAACACTGGAATTCCCATGAACAAGGCAGTCAGGAGCTATACGTGGAATAAGGAAGCATCACGTACACCCACGGCACTGTCTTCAAAATCAGGACGTTCCCCTTTCCCCAACGTAAGTTTTTCCTGGGAACGGAGGGACTGTGGGTCTCTGGATACCTTGGGAACTCTGCCACTTCCTCCAACTCCCTCCTTAAAATAAAAAACCAAACAGCTTATTTTCTGAACCTCTGCTTTAAAGAGCTGAGTTTCGAAACCTAAAATGCGTGATGCAGAGCAGCTGACTTTATGTAAGAGTCGTTATTAGAAACAGTTCGTTGCTGAGCCGCGATTCCATGAGATGCACCTCCGTCAGAGCCCGGGCGTACACACCACGTCCGTGCAGACGTGTGCAACAGCCTGGCTAAGAAATGTGGAGTTTTCTGCCTTGAAGTGCCTGGGGCAGATCCTGACTCAGAGATTCCTCCACGTTATTTTCCATGGGAGGAAGCAAGAGTTATTTTGCAGAGGGTCTGAACAGACTAGATGCCAGCTTCTTGCTGGTAAATACCACTTCCAACCTCGCTTGCAGTCTCCAACAGATGTTTCTGCTTTTCAGAGTAATGGAAATTTTATGGACCATTTTCTACTTCTCCTCCTGTTCCCTGGGAGGGAGCAGGAGACCCAAAATGCCCTCAAAAACACAACGATCTCCTCCTAAAATGCAACTTCGGAGTAGTGTCTCTAGCAGACCAGGGAGACAGAGTCAAACCAGTCAGCTGTGGATTAGGTTCACCTGGAGAACCAGACATCACCTGCAACTAGATATCTGCATAAATCACAGAATCACATAATGGTTTGGGTTGGAAGGACCTTAAAGCCCACCCAGTTCCACCCCCTGCCATGGACAGGTACCCCTCCCACCAGCCCAGGTTGCCCAAAGCCTCATCCAGCCTGGCCTTGAACCCCTCCAGGGATGGGGCATCCACAGCTGCTCTGGGCAACCTGGGCCACTGCCTCACCCCCCGCACAGGAAACAACTTCCTCCTAATATCTCATCTCAATCTCCCCTCTTTCACCTTAAAGGCTTCACTTGTCCAAGAGCTTTCATTGGAGATTCTCAAGATGCCCCCAAAGGGTGAGCCAGTGGCCCCCCAGGTGGGTGGTCAGCCCAGGGGTACACACAAAGGCACATTAAAAAGATTTGAGAACTGCTGTATTATTTTTATGCCCTTGTTTTTGGTTGGCATTCATTGCAGTTGGAGAAACTGAGGCACGTGGAGTCATTTGCTGGAGGATGCAGTGAACAGGGGCAGAGCTGAGACTGGATCCCCATGGATGGGGTACCGGTGTGCTCATCATGAGATGGTGCTTCCTCAGCAAGAAAAGACAAGACACAAACAGAATGGGAGACAGGGAAAACCTTCCCCAATATAGACCAAGGATGGAATAAAAGGGGCAGATGTGCCTCCCAAAAATCCAGGTTTTCCCCCACCAGACTCTCATGTTTCTGGGCTCACCCAGCTGCGTGCGAGCACTGGCATCTCCCCAGACTGCTCAAATAAACCCTGCGTGTTGTAATGCTCCTTAAGCGAAAGCCAAACAAAAGTTGGGGAATCCCATTGACTCACACCTGTTTTAATTTTTTTTTTTTTTTTTTTTTTTTGAAGGGCCCAGGACTTAGTGAATGAGAATATTATCCCATGGGGATTGAGAACATAATGGAAACAGGAAACTTTGAAAAAAAGCATTTCTGGGGAGATATTATCTCACTGCTGTAGGACACAAGATTTACTTAATTGCAGTCAAGGAAGTTTTAGATTACGCTTTGCAATGTCTGCTCGAAGGTCTCAGCTATCACGGGGAAGGCTCCTCGCATGGCTATTTCTTTTAAGATTTGTGCCTTCCCCTGAACATGTTAACTGGAGGGGATTTGGTGATAATGCAAGTAGGTTCAGAATACTTCAAAGCCTTAAATTAGATTCAGGACATCACAACTCATGATAAAGAATATAAAATTGCTTTTTTTTTTTTTTTTTTTTAGCACATGACATCCTCCTTTCTCCCAGGGAAAACCTTAGCAGATGACATCCTGCTTTCTCTCAGTGAAACACAAGCCTCTATTCAATGGCTCGGATAAGTTTGAGAGGCTAACAAGCCTGTTTCTTGTTCTTTTTGTGTGCATAAATATGACCAAGACAGTGGCAATGCCTCTGGGCACCTCCCCAGCAAAATCTCTCTTAATTTTCCATGCCAGTAGTCCCTAGAAGGAGTCCAATCCATAAGAAGCCAAATCTCTCTTCACTTAAATAAATTTATAACAGTAAGTCTCCAATCCTTTTACGTGACACACATCATGATTTTCAAAGATGGTCTCACTCCCCATGCTTGACCAAATCCACTTACTGAAAACGGCAATCCTTCCGAGTACTTCATTTTCTGCAGGGTCCCCTGGTACTTGAACCTTTAACAGTACTTGAACCTAATCCCACTCCTCATCCTCTCAAAACAAAGCCAAAAACAGGGAGAAAATTGACTAAACTGACTAGAATACTCAGTAGTTTCATACAGCCCTAGATGGGACCAATTTTGTCCTAACTGACATCTAAGTATCGAAGCTCCCCACGCTGCAGGAATGATGGGAACTGATTCACTGCTGATTTGTGTCCTGTGTCCCCAATTTTTCCTCCTTACACTTCATATCTCTATTCCTGTTGCCTCCAGTGTTCTTGGAGCACCACAGCTTTCTTAGAGCTGTGTATGGACTGACCATCTCCAGCGTCCCGAGATGATCGGCATTTGATGGCTGAGGTGACCATCTACGACCACTCAAGCTTCTCCAACCTCATCCATGAAGGAAACGCTACAGCTGGGTCCCCATTATTCACTCACCAATTCTACTGCAATCTGCCAAGGACATAGCACCTTTGGGACCTCCATCCCTTTCTTAGGTTGTTGGATGGGGTTAGTGGGTCCAAACATGCCAGGAAGAACTTACGGACAGAAATAAGCCCATTTGAAACCATTTTCACTTTAAGGGAAAACTCAGATCGTCTCTGTGGCTCTGCACGGGAACAGCAACGTGCTGTTTTCTGTTTCAGCCCAACTTCTTGTTACCACCCAAGGAAATCAGATCAACAACAGGGTCATTCTGCAACTGTCCTGGCAAGTGACTGGGGCAAAAGGGCAACAATGGACAAATAACCAGCTCTCGTATACCACAGGCTTCTCCAGGGCGATAGCAGCCACACCTCCAGCAAATCTGTGCCGAACGTGTTCACAGTAATTGTCAAAACTGTACATTAACTTACCACAGTAGAAAAAATTATTCTAACGCTGAAAGATATCAACTCCAGCCTTTGGAGGCAAGACACAATGTTTACTGAACAACCCCAAACTAAGCAACCCAATTTCCTTGGATTTCTCTTCATTTAGGAAGGATGCAAGGTCATCAAAACAGCAATGAGATGATGGGTTCAACAGCACATACCCTATGTGTATGTAAGTTGCGTATTCCTACGTTCCGCATACAACAGGTCAATAGATCACAAGCATAAGCTCCCAAAATCTCCAGGTTAAGCCCAAGGAATCATTTCATAGCTCATAGCTCTAAACACAATGATTTAGAATTCAGAACTTTTTCTAAACAAAAAAACCCCAAAAACCAACAAAAAAACCCCAACAGACGACTAAGTTACAAGAGGGAAAGTGAAGAGATGTTTGTGTTTTCTTTGTTTTGAAGAAGAAAGCAAAGCTCTGCATCTGCATCCAAGTGCGTGCTTCTGGATCTATTACTATTATTACATCCGTTCTACCAGATTCCCCTGCAACAGTTCCTCTTATTTCCCTGGAACAATAAAAACCATGATTGCATGCCTAGTGGCGAGTGTCCCATGACCCTCTCCAGCTACTAAGACTGAAGCTACTGGGAGGTTTCAACAGCTACTATGAAGTGTTGCAATCAATTGTCTCCATGTGTTAACTTTCAAGGTATCAAAAAGAAGAACCATCTTCCAAGTAACATAAGAAGAGCCAATAAGGATTAATTTTTCAGCCTCATTACTTTCCTCATGCTGGAATAGCAAGCTAAAGTGATTCTACAGTTTCTTCTGTAGACTTCTGTGCCTTTGAACAGACCCTCACACCACAGTGAGACTTTGATGCTCCCAGAGCGGTCACAGAGACCTTAAAGCCCTGCCAGGGTTACCCACCCTGGTTACCCAGAGCATTGCCATGGCTCATCCACGTGGTCAGCTGTCTCCAAAAAGATACCCTTCCCAGGGGCTGGACCTCAGAGCTTCCTTTCCAAAGGTGGTATCACCAGATCTCAGCACTGGTGGTTCTGCTTCTCAACAGCCCTTTAAATAGATTTATGAACAGCCTGAGAAGAGTTTCAGTTTTCTTTTTTTCTAGGACACAGTCCAGTAGGTCGACTCCTTGAATAACACTTCTGCAAGCTGTTGACTTTCAGTGGCACTCCAACTTGAGCACCACATTTATTGTAACCTCATCTAAGCACTGCCTGTGACAACTCAAGGCTGGTCTGTCTCCTCCTGGTCTCATGTCCTCCCTCCAGCCAGCACCAAATCTCGCAGAGTTTGTCCAAAAACCTCACGCCTAGTGCTTACCGGCATTCTGATGACCACATGAGTTTAGTGCTGGCCCAAGAGAGAGGGTGGAAATCCATGGCTGGAATGAGGAGGGAAAGTGAAACTTTGCCTTTTGGCAGCATCTTGCCTTTTTATCGACTTGAACAGCTCACAAAATACCACCTGAGGGACTGAAGTCACCGGCTGCTTTTTGCAAACTCAACCTTCTGCAAAGTCACACAAACAAGAAGGGAGTTTGAATGGAGATGTAAGCAGCAAGTTCATTTTTCCAAGCCTCAAAATCAACAAAAAAACTCTTTTTCTTCACGCTCCAAACCAAGATTCAAAAAGAATCCTATTTCATCCAGTTCATCCATCCTTGTTGCTAATATGAGGAGTTACGTCCTACGGGAAAGGCTGACCTCAACCCGCACAGGCAGCCTTTTTAACAATATTGTGGGGTTTTTTTGTAAAAAAACCCAAACCCTAAATCAGAACTACCTGGGCACTCCTATGGTGGCCTGGCCATGGCTTCTGTCAAAATTCCCAGTGGCTTTAGACCAGAAGAAGACACAAAGCTACTCCCCCTCACTGCTGAGTACCACTGACCAAAAGTCACCAGCTTATTTAGCAACAAGAAAGCCAATTCTCATCGTTTCAGTGGACAACAATCCCTCTCAGTTGCTGCATCAACATCATACAAATTTGCTTTTAAAAAAAGATGACTTTCTACAAGACCGATCATTGAACCATCTCAACACTTGAGCATACATCAGATCTATTATTAATATAATCTTCATTTAGTGCTACAATCACAAGTGCTAATTAAAATGTATCATAGGCGCTGTTTGCCTGCAAGTCGTATGTATTTTTCCAAAATAACTGAAGCGTGCTCTGCTCTCCCCCTCTCCCTCTCAACTTCCCCTGCCACAACCCCCCCAACCAACCTCAAGCAGGGAAGAACAAGCCATAATGCAGAACAAAACCAAAATAAAATTGAAACCTGATAAGGCCACATTCTCTGGGAGAAGCCATGTGTGAGATATTTTTGCTTAATTATTTCAAGAAATGTATGGCCCCTTGGCTGTCACTTAGCCTTGTCAGGCTCATATCACGACAAACTATTGTGCAGACGATTGCTAGATACTTCAAGTATTTGAGACACAGCTAATCACCTCATGTTTCATGTTCTTTTTCCAACTTTTAGGCTGAAATAGAGCCCTTACCATTTCGTATCAAGCCCTTTTTCTGCTCTTATAGGTGTCAGAGCGATGCCCATTTGCAGCGACGCGAGATTTTGTACACACACACACACACACTTGCATTGCTGCTGTCATGAAAGTTTTTCCTGATGCTTTTCGGTCTCACCATGCCTACAGAAAATGCAGCATTCTGATTGCAGAGAAATAGTGATTGTAGATTATGGCTAAAGAAATAACTCAGCAGGAGGGCATTCCAGTGCCCGGGGTTCAGCCGGTCATGCCTCAGTGCCTTGGACATGGGGTTGAGAAGACAGGTGCTTTCAGTCCTAAATTATCCAGGATATTGAAAAAGGACCCACTAATGATATTAGAAAGGGAGCTCTTTGCTTTCCAAATAGATCATCTTTGAGCTGAACTAAGTTTCAATATTTAGAGGGAATAATGACGTGATTTTTCCCTCTGTTACCCAGTGGAGTACATAACAGACATCGCTGCAGTAACCTGCTGTAGGATTTAACTCTGCTTCCACCATAGCTTCAGTGCTCTTTCTACGGAGAAGGCAAAGGAAAGCCCAGCTCAAACCTGCCAGAACACCTCCCTGCGTGGGAAGTCTCCAAGGAACCAACTTTATAAATGCCCTAGCAATGGCAAAAAAACCCTCCAAACAAAAAAAAAACAAAAAAAAAAACCCCCCAACCCCCCCCCCCCCAAACCAAAAAACAACAATAAAACAAAAACCCACAACACATTCCAAGTCTGAGCTCATTAATGAGCTTTAATGTTTCTAAGTGAAGCAAATTAGAAAGGGAAGGGGTTGGGGCGATCATGGTACTACTGAATAAAACAGCAAAAGAGACTTTGCCACTAAGTGAGACTTTTGCACCTGCATGAAGAGCAGGGAGAGAGTCTGGCGAGTGGCATTGCTGAGCTGACCCTGGAAATCCAGCACTTGGGATTCAAAAGTCAAGTCAAATCATGGCTTTAGGGTCTAAAAATCCATTCAGGAACTTGCTTGCTCTGCAGAGGATCAAAAATCCTGCAGTAAGGCAGGCAGATGACTGCTGGGAATGACTGCTGAAAGTCAATTAACAAAACTAAAGTTGCCTTAAACCAAAAAGTTTGGTTTCCAGCCACTGACCCACTAAGTGGCTGCACGAACGGCTGAAGGAAGGGAGATGAGGGCAGCTGGGGCTGAGCTCCCTCCATCCACACCAGCACACACATACATTACAGCATATAGATTTCACCTCCAGAAGCAAGGGGATGTTCTCACGTACAGCAGTAGCAGCATGGAGATGCCAGCACAGCTCCTTCTTTGGTACAAACCTAAGGAAATATGCATGAAAACTAGAAATGTGGCATCTGCTAAGCTGGCAAAAAAAAAAAAGCTGTTTTGGGGTAGAAATCTGAGTTCGATGAAGAAAGAGAATAAAAGGAGTAGTTTGGGGATTTTCCCCACTCTTACAATCACTGCAGACTTTATTATCACTTTATACCTTAGAGGTAACTGTTTGTAGCGATGTCAAAGGCAGCATAGTTCATGAAACTGCCTTAAGATGCTGAAGTTCAACAGAAAGATAGCAACAATACGCCTTTGCTGTATTGTTTTCATTATAAGTGATATGATACGATATACATATATATATAAAAGCATTTCTTAGAAGGGTATGATAAAGTAAACTCAGAAAAAATCCATCTGTCACAACAATAAAAGGACCCAAGCATTGCCCTGGCAGAAGCAAAGCCCTAATTCCCCGATGTATTGCTATGTGAAGATCGACATTAGTCCTGAGCAGTGCAATACAACAAGAAATCACTTTATAATAAGGAGAAGCTGCACAGGATAACAGCAAGGGTGGGAATCCCACAAGTGAAAATTGAGATCAGGACGGAAATCCCACAGCACTTTCAGATGGAGAGATACAGAACGGCAGAATGAAGCTTCAGATGGCATGAAGATCCATCCTAAAGAAAAAGAAAAGAAACCCCCAGCGGTGTGTTCTGCAAAACCGTATTCCAGGCAGTCTGTTCTGGGGAGGAAACACGCCTGGGCGGAGGGGAGCGGGGAGGCTGCGGAGTTTACAAACAGCACGGGAAGGGGGAGCTGGTAACTGGAGCGGAGCGGGATGTCCCTGGAGGAGAGGGAACAAGGGGAAAATGAAATTTGGTAGGTTAACTTCCTGGAATAATGCTTTTAAAATCTTTCTAATAAGGCATAGATTGTGCCTTGTAAAATGTGAAAAAAAATGCCTCTGACAGTGAAAGGAATACAAACGCCACGCTCGTTCCTCCTGCAAAGCGCTCACTACGGCAGCTCCCAGCAGCTGCCGGTATGGCTGCACGCACGTGAAATCAAAGCCAAACACAGCTGCCCTGGGTAAAAATTGCATCCTGTGTTGTATTTTCAACCCAAACATTTAAAGAGGCTGCAGTTTTGTGGATGTATTTCATTTCCTTTGCAGCACAGTAGCGATACTGGCAGTCCCAACCCGTACAAACGAGAAGTCGGTCTGGTGTCTGGGTTTTGTGAAAACTGGGTCCCTGGTTTAATGCAGGGGTGGGCTGTATTGCTCATCCTATGGGATTATATAGAGATAATAAATGGATCTTGTAGTTAATCAAGGAGAAAAAGCATCTATCAACTAACAAGACCAAAGCTTAGCAACTCGGGTAACCAATTCAGAAAGTTTAAGCAGCTTGTTCATCTCTGCATGTATAAGAGCATCCCTCCTGCAGGCACAAGGTAAGACCTTGCAAGCTCATCTGCAAAGGGAACATCCTCCATTATATACTGGAAAATTAAAGATAACCAGTACTTGGTCCGTTTCCAATATAAAGTCCATAATTCTTCTACGCTGAAGCTACCGGCTACTGGTGTTATTCTTACTGCTAAGAGCTGGAACAGGAATATGATGATTACCTTTTCTTTTTCTTTTTTGAGACTTCGTCATCCCTTAAGTTGGGACTTTCAAACTTAAATCACACAAATATTCCCATTAAGATGTTTATCAAAGATAAAGATTGATCAGTTGTTTCTTCACTTTGTTTTTAGGGTTTCTTTAACCTACATACACTCTGGTCTACCACCACGCTCTCAGCTCAAGTGGCCATCCAGAAACAGGACATCCAGGCACTTTATGTTCCAAGCTTCACTCCTTGTTACATGTACACGTACTTTTCTTGTTTATATCTCGAAAGATGAATTTCCACCCAATGTACTTTTAGTTTATGAGAAACTGTTTCAGTCTGCATAAGTTTCCTCTTAGTTTAGAAGAGGTCCTGCCCTCATTATAGCCGGCGGAACGGCCAGGGCTTCGAGATGAAATTACCCGAACCCTTTCCATTAAACTCCAACTGAATCAAAACAAACCACCCCACTGGAACAGAGGCAACAGTGCTCGAAGGAACAGATGGAGCCCCTGGATTCCAGAAAACATCTTAAACCTAACAACTCTGGTGGCTGACTCAATCTGATGGAGGAAAAACCAAACACAAAGAGCCAGGAAAATTCATCACTGGAAGAGCCCATCTCCAGTAGCTGCTCGTGGATGCAGGGGAAACGCCTGTATTTCATAGAATCACTGAACGGTTTGGGTTGGAAGGGACCTCAAAGATTGTCTAGTTCCAACCCCCCCTGCCATGGGCAGGGACACCTCCCCCTAGCCCAGGTTGCCCAAAGCCTCATCCAGCCTGGCTGTTGTTCATCGTTCATTGGAATGGCAGCCAACTCCCAAAATTGCTGTTAAAGCCACCTCCAGCCAGCCTTGCTCCTGCCCCTTTCCCCAAGAGCTGCAGCACTTCTTTCTGGCTGAAAGCGCCTCCTCTATCCCATGGCTTTGCAGAGGCTGGAAGCCCCTGCTCTGCTCCGGTTGATATTAATTTGGCAGCCCATTCCTTTGGTATTTATGTGCTCTTACCAAATTGTGAGAAAAGCTCAAGTGTTGGCCCTTCCCAGCCTCAGTCACTGACGATGAGACATTGTGTGTCCACATTCGGAACCGGCTTGTAAAAGTGAACACAAAGGCAACTAATCTTACCAACAGCGCAAAGTCCTTACGGCTATTCAAAACTAGAAATTACTGTGAAATGTTGCAAAAATTCATGATTCCATTAATTTCATCTGCCTTTGTACCAGAATGGTAACGCAGGCGAACAAATGCACATGGAGAAAACTCTACTGATGCCATACAGACAGGGGTGGTCACCAAGTGAGCTACTGCCACTAAGTAAAGAAGTCTTGCCATTATCACGAGTAATACTTAAAAAAAAAAAAAAAAAAATGTTCAACAGCTGTCTCAAATGCAGAGAATCCAGCAAAATAAATGATGCTATTCTGCTTTGTAAATCCACAGCTCACTCATGCCCCGAGCGTGGCATTC